>NW_025783898.1:0-27235 GCF_021130785.1 Homalodisca vitripennis
TCTTGCAGGCGATTTAATTATTTTTTACAGTATTTTGACGTTACCGTGTTTAAATAACTAAACTAACTCTAATTACAAATACCTGTAAAACGGCTTTTACATTTATGAAGTGTTTGTAAACGGCAATAGCCTAATTTAATTGTAATAAATATAGAATCACAAAATGTACTCCCGCGCGATTCATAAGTAATAAGTACGTAATACCTTTTATATTGAAAAAACTCCTGCTTTCCTAGATTTATTAAATTAAAAACATAATATTATTATAAAATAAAAAAAATATTTAGTCTATATTATATTGAGAATCTGACTCAAAGTATTATGTTCAGTAAAAATATTTTATATAGTTCTAATAATAATACAAAATTGTAAACAGCAATATCAGTTATTCCTATATCAATTATCAATTATTGTATTAATTATAAAACATATCAACTATGAAGTTGATATGTTTTATAATTTATTACAAAACAAAAGTAAATCTTTCAATTGGAGTATTTTCTGTAAGTCCAGTGTACTATGATTAAAATATCATAGATAATGTCGCAAATAGTTTTTTATGCGTATGATAATTAAAATCTAACATGTTGGTACTTTCTTTAATATTTTTATTTTTAAGATGTTTAAAACATAATTGGCTTAAAAATTGGTCATGAACACATGCTTTGGTTAAAATAATTTTGTACTCCAGAAATTGTAACAATTCACTAACTAAGGTAAAAAAGCGGCGTAGTAGTGTTTGCGTTATTGTAAAAGTAATGAAGTGTTCCAGTCTTTTTAATTGTTTTATCTATTTACTTAGGCATATTTACTGACAAGACCTAGGCGTTACTGTGCTGTTCAAAACACAATTTGCATACACATAATTTATTGATACTTCATTGTTGCGTTATATTGTTGCTTTATTGTTTCGGATCAAGAAAATAAATGCATTTAATTAAAAACTTCGATCTAAACGAAACTACGTCTGGAAACTTTACTCTTAATGCAGTCCATGGAATCTCCGGAATTGTAGTAGCATACACATTGCTGTTGCTATTATGAAAATATATCCATAAGTTAGTGAAAGAAACAGGATTTTTCCGGACATTTGCCATCGTTCAGTGAAACAAGAAATCAGTAACACTACGTTTTCGAGATCTGCAATCTGACTTCACTAACTCTATAAACATGCACTTAATAAAAAAAACTATACAAAACATAATCATTAACTTAACTACGGAATACAGGTCACAATATCTTCAATCGTCTACTAACCACCTACGACTGACCAGAGGGACTAGCCAATGGTAATCGTCACGGCTGGCTAAAACAAGATAGCGGAAATAAAAGGGAAGAGGACAGGAAAAGGGCCCTTTCATTATTATTGGTTCATGCGAGATGAACTTCTTAAAACCTATTTGTGACTCCGCATTGGTTTATTACAAAATATCTGATCCGTTTGAAACTTTTGGGTTTTTCTTTAGTTCATTTTTTTAGAATTGGCAACCAAAGCGGCCTCATCTCGACTGATGGTTGACTGATTGGTTGGTCTGCCAATTTAATGTATGTTGCCTCAATTAATTTCCTTTTGAAGAAATGTGATTCCCGATGTATTATGTTGGCTTCATCCCAATTCATATGATGGTCTTTGGACCAACAATGGTGTGCAATTTTTTGACTTTTCTATGAGACCCTTTCTCGTGTTTTCTTTGTGCTCTTTTATCCTTACGTTTAGTGGTCTTTTTGTCTCGCCTATGTATTCCCTATTGCAACTACATTTTATAGTGTAAACACAGTTTTTGGAATCCTGTGTGCCATTTTTTGGCTTTGTTTTTACGAGACTTTGTCTAAGAGTGTTGTGTGTTTTTAAACGCGGTTCTAATGTTGTACTTTGTACCTACTCTACTAATTTTCTCCGATAATCCCGGCACATAAGGGATTGACATAAACGCAAATTTATCACAGTTCTGTTCCTCTGAGTCAGGAATGATTCTTCTGGTTCTTATGCACTTATTTATTACTAATTGAGGGTATCCATTGCTTCTGAGATCCGATTCAATTTTCTTAAATTCTTCTTTTAGTCCATCTTTATCTGAGCACAAGCTCTTTGTTCTATCAAACAACGAGTAGGCTACTCCTTCTTTGACAGATTTTTGATGGTTGGATCGATAATTTAAATATTTTCCTGGGTGTGTTATCTTTAGAAAAACAGTTGTCTTAAGGACATCCCTATCTCTTAATACACACACTTCCAAAAAGGGGAGCTTGTTTTGGACTTCCACTTCCATTGTGAGGCGGATGGAAGGAGAAATACTATTAATGTGATTCAAAAAATTATTTAATTCAATGTCTCCATGAGAAAAAATAACAAAGGTATCATCCACATATCCGCCACCAAATCTTCGGTTTGAACTTAGCTGAAGCCAAAGCTTTTCGCTCAAATTCCTCCATAAAGATATTGGCGAAAATAGGAGACAGTGGAGAACCCATTGCCATCCCCTCATCTTGACGGTAAATTTTACCCTCTAACTCAAAATAATTGCATTGAGTGCATAGTTCTAACAGTTCCATAATTAATGGCACGGGAAGTTTAATTCTATCCTTTAATGTTTGGTCTTCTTTGAGACGTGATTGAATAATTCCGAGAGTTTCTGGAACTGGTACATTTGTAAATAGACTTTTGACATCAAAACTTACCAGTTTGTCAGTTTCAGTCAACTTTATGGATTTTGACTTCTCTACAAAATCCCTGGAATTCTTATATCCAGTATTTGTTACAGTAGTAACGTTTTCGTTGCCACCCTGATAAAGAAACAATACATATACATAAGTCTGGAAAACTATTCTGTATTAAAAAATTCATTAAATCCAGCTCTTGTTATCTAATTCATATCTTAGATATTTCTACTGCCAACAGGAGTCTGCATGGTGTTATAAAGAAAGTGCACATCTAATTTCATTCGTTTGAGACCCTCTGAAAATTTAAAACAGTACACTTCTATGGATGCAACCTAAGGCCGTATATAAAATTTTAACTTTGTGGAATATCGAGATGTTAAAATCACATTATAGTTATTCTAGAGGCTTAAAATTTTTTTAACTCCATTGGATGATTGATATTCATGGAAAATCTTTACTTTGTCTATTCAAAGTATAAGGTACGTGTATTTAAACAATTGTATCGTTATAGGGTATAAGTTATCGTGATAATGAAATAAAATTTATAGTTCTGCCAGGGGATCTCAAGTCTATTTCAACCCCTATAAGAATATATGGATGAAATTCACCTAACCAACTGTACGATGTGAAGTAACCTGGTTTGAAAGTACAACAGCCCATTTCTTCATGCAAGAGATACTTGAACTTGCAAGAGGGAGTGTTTGTGCTGATACAGCAAACTCACAAATTACTAATTCTCCGTGCGTTTTGTTGCAATTTATGGTTGGAGGGGCTTGTACAGTAACTGAAGTGAATTCTTTCTTGTGTAAAACTTGTGTTATATTATATAAACCTGATAAATTATTATATTAACAGGCATTTGAAACTACATAGCTATATAGTGTGAAGAGACTACCCTGGAGTATATATAGATATCACACTAAGTAACTTAAATTTTCCTGTAGTTCTGTCTAAAAGTTTACTTAAAGTACTAAATACTTTTTAAATGTCAACAAAAGGGCCAAGTTTGGGGTTTGGTATGTTTTTTTTTTAATTTATAAATATAAACGTACGTCCTGAGGTGTATCAATATAAAAGTTTTATTACACTGAAAGTTTTGGGTGAGGCAAAAGCTAATAAATTTTAACTATATCTACAGGGTGTACCGAAACATGTTCAAATAGCACTTTTAAAATTACGTTGTTAACATAAGTGGATATAAAAACAGCATGAATTGGTTTTCATAATATCATTATTGAGGTATTCTGTGAGAATGTAAATGGAAAATTTTCATTGCATTTTAAAAATTAAAAAAAATTAATTTAAATTATATATATTAACTTAAGGAAAAATTTTAACTTTTGAATATTTGCTACAATTTACATATGGTATTCATTTCATGTTTTAAACTGTATTTTACATACACATACAGATAATGAGTTATCTGTATAGTTCTGGGAGTTTAATATTACTATTATTAGAATAAAATATTTAATAATAACTCTCGCAAATACTTTTATAGTTGAATCAAAAATTTTTTGGTAAATCTTTCCACTTTCACCCTTATTTGTAAACTATAATACATTCAAATGGTTTTCTAATATATATATAAAAGTAGATAGTAATATGGCGGTTCTAGACCACTTTCGGAGCCAACAGAAAATCAAGGGAAAATACTGTTTAAAGGACAATAAACGAATCTGTAAACTCACGAATGAAAAATTAACCGAATCTATAGCTGTTTTGCTTCTACTTTCTCAAATCAATCTATCGGAAATGTCTGCTACGACGAAAAATCTTCCTACTCTACAAAATTGATAGTAACACAGTCTTTATCTTTAATAGTCTTCTTTCCAGTAACAATCAAGTGTAATTTATTATTTTTATTCAATTCTTTAATCTTTTTTTCATCCAAAACAGTCAAAAATCTATTTGGCAAATGTACTTTGAAATCTTCCAACTCGGCAATTATTGTAAACCCGAATTTATCTTTCATTTTCTCCAGATTCAAAATTTTGTATTTCTTATTTTCTTCTAATTCATTCAATTTCTTATATTCTTTGAACTTTAAATCACCAACCTCATTTAATTCCTTTAGTAGTTCCATTTAAATTAGACAAATTTCTTAACTAAGGTTTTGTAGGAGGCAAATTAAATTCTCTATACTATTTTTTTCAATAATTTTAAGATCTTAATTTACCAGATTTTTCATATAATAGAATAGAAGCAAGTCTATCACTGTTTCACCAGAAATTGGTGCTGATATTCTGTCAAATTTCAAGTAAAAATTCATTACTGTTTTTCAAATTCTAAAAAATATTGAAAAAATAGTATTAATAGAATTTAAATTAACCCTCCTACAAAATCGCTAGTTAAAATGTTTTCTTAAATAAATGGAGGGTGGAAAAAAGTAACATGGCCGTTTTGCAAAAAGAAATTTTAAGGGAGAAAAAACTATGATCGAATCATTATGGCATCCAAAATCCACTGCCAAAAACACAGAAATATTACGAGAAAGAACTGAAGTTTTTAAGACAATGTGGCTAAAAGAAAATTCACATTGTCGACCATGAAAAGATGTACAATATAGAAAAAATTACGAGAATTAAAGAAAAACTTTAAAGGAAGATAAAAAAGATCTAAAATCTATTTAAAGATGAAAAAAATCTCAATCAATCGCTGATAAATTGTCTCATTGAAACAAACGATAAAACTAAGTCAGAAATGATCGAAGAAATTTGGGACCAACCAAACCTATCCCCCTTACACCGACCCAAAACCCTAAAAAAACTATCAATGATGTAGAAGATACGCCTTTATCCCCCTCCCCCCCCCACTCCACCCCACATCAATACAACCCCAGCGTCTTTTCAAGCAATACATTTTTAACAAACTGAACGAATAATTCACATGTCATTTTTACAAATATCTATCAATTATGAGGTCCAGAAATTAAAAGTTTAATAGAAAGAATTTCATCAAACGAGGAATTGTTAAAACATTTGAAAGGATATCTCATCTCTGCTGGAATGTGAATATGAACGAAGCTTTAGTGAACGGTGAACCACAAAAGCGTGTCCAATGTACTTTACTTTATAACAAAGCTATGACGAGATTCTTTTGATGTAAACGAACTACATTATTTCTAAACAATTTAATAAAATTAAGCACATCGTGAACAAACAAATTCATCCAAATAAGGGTTCTGGATGGACATTTAAAAGCTGCAAACAACTAGTTTTGAGCCTTAATAAACACGAAAATGATGAACGCAGGATCATATATCGATTTGCCAAAGAAAATCAAAGATAAGAAAGCTTGTATAAATATCAAAAATAAAGATGATTATTGCTTTATTTATTCTATCCGATGTGCTATTGAAAAACCCGAGACACATGTTGACAGAGCAAAACAATATGAAAAATTTGTAAATGACGAGATATTTTCAGGTTTCGAGTATCCAATGTCCTTAAAAGATATACAATTATTTGAAAAACGAAGTCACAATTCCAAGTATAAATATCCAAATATGTCTATAAATATCTACAGTTATGATGAGAAATATGATCCAGATTTGAATCTGTGTTTACATGGATACAGACAGTTATTTCCTAGAATTGAAACGAGATCCTTTTAAAATTATTAAAGAAAATATAGATGACTTTGATACAAGTGATTATCCAAAAGATCACGAATGTTTCACTACTAAAAATAAGAAGGTAATAGGGAAATTTAAAGATGAGTTAAATAGCGAAGTTTTAGAAGAATTTTTGTGGGATTGAGATCGAAAATGTACTCGTACAAATTATCTAGACAAAAATCCAGTAAGATGCAAAGGGATTAAGAGAAGCGTTGTAAATAAAACAATAAATATCGAAAACTTGAAGAAATGTTTGTTCGAAGATAAAGAAGAATTTAGGGAGATGACAGTAATCAAAAGCTACAAACATGAGTTGTACACAGTTACCATAAACAAGCTGGCACTGAACGCTAAAGATGATAAGAGAATTGTCCTAGAAAAATAAGATCGATACAGTACCTTATGGCTATAAAAATGAAGCGAAATCTGATATATTAGACGAATTAAATAAACTTGGAAACTTTGAAAATTGAGAAATAACCGGAAGTGTTTACGAATATGAATTGAGAAAGTCAAAGCTATAATTTTTTCTATATAAATGGAGTCTCAAAAGAAATGTACAATATGTCAAGAATTTAGACTTTTTTGAAGAATTTTCTAAAAATAAGAATACCAAAGATGGGATTATACTATTATTGTAAAGATTGTAATAAGAAATATAGAAAAGAATTATATGATAAAATGGAAAAATTAACTTTAGAAGAGAAAGAATGCACACGCTGTAAAATAGTTAAGAATATTTCTGAATTTAACAATTGGCATTATAGTAAAGATAAAAAACAAGCATATTGTAAAGAATGTATTAGAGAAATCTTTGCTGGACCAGTTCATTGCGTATGCGAAGAGAAATTCAACAATTCTATAATCTTAAAAGACATTTACAAACAAAATATCATAAATTCGAATGTTTAGTAAAATTTAGAAACATTTTCATCGTGTAATTTAGATATTCTATAAATCAGTCGAGATTCAGTCATATTTGTAGTAAAATGATTTCCGTTGTATAAAATATTCAAAGATTCTTTCATTTGGTTATACAGATTGATAGAATTTGGTTCGTCATCAATGAACAAAATCTCTAATTCAGGATAATTTATTTTTAGATGTTTTTAATCGGTTTGGTATTTCTCGTTTCTGAGCACTGATAACGTAATAAGGCCATTCCCACATGTGATTCTTCTTAATTAAGTACAAAAACATGGTGTTTTTTCTTATCAAAATCTTTACAAACAAGATCTGGTTTTCATTAAGTCAATTTTTACACTTTGTTTTGCAATTATTTCCGTTTTGATTTCATCTTTAATTTGCAAGTGTTTAACTTCATCCTCTAAATATTTAATCTTGTTTTCAAGTTTGTACTCACCAAATTTTCTAATGGAGGGTAAAACCTCTTTTGTAACCCACTTTTGAAAGGTTTTTGCTTCTAATTTATTAGATCTTAGTATTAAAAGAATAAAATCCAGATTCATTAATGAAAATAGTGTCAGGATGAAGATTTTTGAAAGGGTCTATGGCATAGACTCTTGTAATTTATATATTTAAAGGCTATTTTCTCGTCATTATCAATATTATTTATGATAGCTTGTCTAGTATTTTCATATTGTAAAATTTCTGCAACATCTTTAGCCTTAAACCAGATCACATTGTTTTCGTCTACAATCGTTAAGATATTCGTGTTATCGAATGTAAGTTGATTATTTCTTAGATCTATGACTGACTCCATTTAGATAGAAAAAAATTTAACAAGCAATTATTATTTTGAGTTTAAAGGTCGAAAATAGTGTCTGTGATGTAATTTTTGTAAGAGTCGCGATTTGATACCCTTGTCAGAATCTATGTTTTCAAAGCTTTTTTTGTATTTTTCTTTAACATGATCTATGATAGCTTGTCTCGTATTTTTAAATTCCAATATTTCTGCAACATCTTTAGCCTTAAACCAAATTTCATTATTTTCGTCAACAATCGTGCAAATGTCTTTATTATTGAATGTAAGTTGATTATTTGAGTAGGTCTACAACTGACTCCATTTAGATAGAAACATATTTTAACTAGTAATTTTTATTTCAGTATTAAAGTCCAGATTCATTGATAAAAACAGTGTCAGGATGAAGATTGTTAAGGGGTCTATGGGATAGACTCCTGTAATTTATACATTCAAAAGTTGTTTTATCATCATTATCGACATTATTTATGATAGCTTGTCTCGTGTTTTCATATTCTAAAATTTCTGCAACATCTTAAGCTTTAAACCAGATTACATTGTTTTCGTCTACAATCGTTACAATGTCTTTGTTATTGAATGTAGGTCTACAACTGACTCCATTTAACTAGTAATTTTTATTTTTGAGTGTAAAGTCCCAGATTCATTGATAAAAAACGGTGTTTTTTTGTAAGTTTGAAGGTAAGAACGATTCGTTCCCCCCTTGATTCATCATTCTTTCGACAATCTTAAATATATTGTTGTTTTACTCTCATTATTTAATAAATTTCCCTCAGAGTCTTGTATAGTTAGAACGATTTTTTGAATTCTTTTAATATTTTTTCTAATTGGAATATAATCGATTTCATTCGGTTTTTCACTGATTTTTGATCCATAAGCAACATTTTGGGAAAAAAGTGTACAAAATTTCAGATTCTTTGTGTAAATGTTCGGTATGATTTTCAAAACTAGGTTCAACGAGGTTACAATGTACTTCAATTACATCAAACGGTCTAAATTTGGCGTTTTATTTCCTAAATATACCTGATTTGGCTCAATAGTTTTTCTTGAACAAACCCTAATAAATCTACAATAATTGCTGAAAACATTATTCTTACTGGTGATTTTATTTTGAATTTTATTAGAGAGATAATTTTTTTGCATTTCAAACTTGTTTTCGTCAAAGTTTAAAGATTTATCTGATTGTTTGAATGTTTCAGATAATTTTTAAGGGAATTTTTTATTTGATCGAAAGTATAATATCCTTTGTTTAAACCATAATATTTTTGTTGTGTTCTTCTCACTAAATCCTATACAATAAGGAGAACTTTCACTAATATTTATTTACAAAATTGTCAGAATAAAAACCGCTTAAACCGATAAAATAATTTGATTCTTCCTCTAAATGAATAGGATGTTCCAAGTTTAAAACTAATTTAGAGCTTTCTGAAGTCAACTTGAACAGCTTCATTTTCGCTATTTAAATGGAGAAATTTTTTTAAAAAAAAGATAAGATAAAACTTCAAACGTTTGAAGAAAATAAGAAAGATCAACCAATCAGATTGTTAATTGTTGGTTCAAGTGGATGTGGAAAAAACAACTTTATTATTGAATTTTATCTACAATAGGTTGATTACTTATTCCAATTTGTATGTTTTTTAGTAAATCTTTAGAACAAGACGCCTATAAAAAATTACAAGAAAGATTTGAAAATATTGAGAAAAACTTAAACAAAAAAATATCACATTTTTATAATGTTTCTGAGGACATAGTTCCGTTAAGCGAATGTAAACCCAATTCGTTAATCGTTTTTGATGATTGTATTTTGGAAAATCAGACGTTATTAAGGAATATTTCGTAATGTTCCTCGTCACAAAAACATATCTTGTATCTATCTTTCCCAATGCTTTTCAAAGGTTGATAAACAAGTTATTAGAAATAATTTGAATATGTTGTGTGTTTTTAAGCAAGACGATCACTATTCGAGAAAGATTTACAAACATTATGTTGGTTCTGATATGAGTTTTAACCACTTTATTGAGTTGTGTGATAAAATTTGGAAGGAAGACTACGGATTTTTAACAATGAATCTAACTTTGAAGCCTAAAAATGGTAAATATTTGAATAAATTTTCTAATATAAATGCTGCTTAGTGGTCTGACAAATTTACTCGATAAAATATTTGTTACAATTATTTTTACATTATCTTTTACTTTTTATTTACATTATGAAAAACAACTGAAAAACGGTAAATCTGTTCACGTTTTCACGCTTCGTGTTCACGTTTTACGTTCCACGTTCACGTTTTCACGCTTCGTGTTCACGTTTTACGTTCCACGTTCACGTTCTCGTTCACGTTTCAAAATTTTCCTAAATAAATGGCGAACGTAACTTCAGAAGAAGCAAAAAAACTTGATCAAATAGAAAAGAAATTAATCAAAGAATTTAAAGAACAGATTCGAATTGATGAAAAAGAACAAGAATTTATTCAAAAAATCAATCAACCTGTAACTTCTGCAATAAAAAAACGTTGAGGGCAAAATTGGAAAATGTTTTAAGTGATAATCAAAATTTGATGAATTTGGTTCCAGTTGTACGACAATTTGCGCGATATTTCAATTCCAGAATCTGAAGAGTTTGAATTGCCAAAATTACCATCTTCAACACCATTTAGACCTCGAATCATTGAAGACTCTACCATAGTTGAACCAATAAGTCCTGGAACAACGGATATAATAATTGGTGAAATTGGTAAAAAATTTCTTCCTAGAGCAAAGGATGATAAATTTGGTTTGTATTGGGACAGAAAAAAGAGAAGTTTTATGATTGGAAATTTACCCGTTAATTTTGAACATAATGATATCATTATTAATGAAAAAACATATGAAGGAACTCAAGGTTTATGGAGATTATTAACAGACTATGACGCTCCAAAAGATAATTTTATATTCTGAAGAAGATTTGAAAAAAGTATACAGAAACTTATATGGGAATCTGACTCAATTTACAAAAATAATGATCCATCTACTAAGAAGCCTAAGTCAAGTAGAGGTAAAAAAATATATTAAATTAATTAAACCAATTTGGGAAAAACGAATCGAAGGATCAGGTGTAAGAAAATACAATGATAATAAGATTGAATACAGATATATCGACGATTTGACAAAACTCGATGGAATTATTAATTATATTTATGCTCAAGAGAAGGCTGGAAATAACAATTTTTTTGAATGAAAGGGAAAGCAATTAAAGATTTTATTTCGAACAAACTTGACGAAATGATTGAAAAACCTGATGGAATTAAATATTTAAAACGAATTTTGCCGGCAATAAGTTCATCTATGATTGAGGGTAGTGGACTTTTGAATGATTTTATCAACAATTTACCTTTTGAATTACACGTACCAACTTATCAGTATCTGGGGCCTGGCACAAAACTCGACAAAAGACTAAAAAGAGGAGATCCTGGTATAAATAAATTAGATCAAGCTGCTATGGAACACGATTATTTTTTATGCAAAACATAGAGACACAAATTCCAGACATATAGCAGATAAAGTTTTGCAAGATAAAGCAATGGATGGATTTTTATCAAAAGATGCTAGTTTAGGTGAAAGATTTGTTGCGCTTCCAACAGCTGGAGCAATGTTTTTGAAGAGAAAACTAGGAATGGGAATCGAAGAGAACTTGAAATTTTAACTATATAAATGGAGGTGAATGTAAATTTCAGCAAAAATCAGAAAGAAAAAATAAAATCCGCTTTTAAGAAGAAAATACCCGTTAGTATTCAATTTAAAATAGATCAACTAAAAAAATGGCGAAGATAAGATATTTTTAACAAATAGACAATACAATAAACTCGAAAAACATAAGAAAAAACAATAAAGGAACCAGAATAGAATTTTCTTATAATCAGTTGAAAGAACTTAAAAAAATGGTGGACTTTTGAAAGATTTATTAGATTTTGGAGAAAATATTTCAGTTGTTAAAAATGTTGTTCCTTATGTTCGTAAAGCTGCTCCAATCGTTAAAAAGGATGTGATTCCTATTGTTCGAAACCATTTTAAATTGGTTAGATAAAGAGTTGGAAGATGTTACAGGATCTGGATTAGATGAAAAAACTTTGAATTACGTGAAATCAAACATTGAAAAAAAAATTTGAAATCAAACCTTTAACATTCGGGAATTGGAAGAAATCTGCAAAAATATTAAACATTTTAGAGGAATCTTCATGAGAGATACATTACCTGAAAAAGTTAAGGGAAATTTGAATGTGGAATTGTGAATTTAGACTCGATTATGGGAAGTGGAACGCATTGGATTTGTTATTATAAAAAATGATAAGAATGCATGTTATTTTGATTCGTATGGAAGAATTGAGGAAAAAATTAGTATAAATTTTATTTATGATGAATATTTATATATAAAATTAAGAATTGATTAAATATTTGAAAAAATCAAGCGTCTACTACAATGATTCTCAGATTCAAGATTATGAATGATCCCCAATTTGTGGTCATTTATGTGTTTTTGTTTTGAATGAACTGAGTACTGGTAAAGATTTTAAAGAAGTTGTTAACAAATTATTACTTAATAAATATGATTCACAAAATATTTTTGACGTATTTGGAACAACAAATTATTCAAAATGTAGATAATAGTTTGAATTTTGATAGTTTGAGAAATGAGTTTGATAAACAAGTTAGAAAATTTATTACAAAACCTTCCAGATGTCAGATATGTTTGCTGTCGAGATTGAAGATTTTAAAGCAGAATATGATAACAACACTTGCAAATTTCATGAGTTCAAATGAAGTTGCTGATAAAATAAAAACATTGAAAAAAGAATTTGAAGATGGTGCAAAAAAAATATTTACCAATTTAATGTCTCATATCGAAAAGCTGATAAAATTACTGAAGCGATCAAAGTTGAAAAGAATTATGTTAGTTTGGCTAATAAAAAAAGAATTGTCGGTGTTCGACCTGGGTATTGACAAACATGATGTTGTTGTTAAAGAACAAATTTTAAAACCTCTAAAATTATCAGAAAACATCGATATTGTTGATTTACATGATCCGAATGTTAAAAATGCCTTAGATTTTAAAGGAAAAAGAATTAGCAGTGTTAGTAAAGGAATTAATCCATTTGATGTTGTTGTAATGATTCAATTAGAAGATCCTATTAAAATGTTTAATGAACTATAAACAAAATTATGAGAATCATAAACAGCATGTTAAAGATTTTACAACAGAAGTCTATGAAAAACTTGATGAAAGAAGTAAAAGATCAGTAGACGATGTTGGTGAAATTAATGAAAAACTTACTAAATTTAAAGAGTCTTTTGATAAGTTTAGTTTAGATGCTACGAAAACTTTGAGAATATTGGTCATAAATTTGTTTGAATACAATGATTCTTATGCTGTCAAATTTTAAAAAATTAGAAGAAAAATTAATAAGTTCGAGGAAGATCTTACTGAAATAGGTATTCTCGCATGGGTTTTTATGCATGATAAAAAATTTCCTTATATAAATGGCGCTCATATACTGTGTGAGATGTAAAGGACAAAACTACAACAAATGATATAAAATACTATGCAAATATCAATGGAGTTTAAAAGAGTTTTTCCTGGAAAATGTGCTGAATGTAACACTAAAAAGAGCCAATTTATAAAAACTTGAAATTTTTTCTTAATAAAATAGAGATGGCGGGAAATTACAGTGCTTTCGATCTTTTTATAATGCAACACGAAAGAGATTTGAAAAAAGAACATATGGGATGATATTTCTCAAAAATATGAATTATCCGAAGATATGATGAGATTATACGTAAACAAATTGAATTGGTATAACATTGCTAAATATCAAAATCTGTCCCCAGAGTTCATTCAAGAAAAATATACATTATCAATTAAAAGATCATATGTCTGTTCTTTGTCTCTATCAACACTTGAGTATAAAATTTTTGGATGAAAATAAAGATACAGTTGATTGGAACAATATTATAGATAGCGGTTACTATCCTGTGCAAATTTTATTGAAAATATGTGACCGAGATCGCAAAATTTAAGGAAGAGAATCCCGAATATGACGAAGTAGATCATTAAAAATGACTAATTCTTTTTAATTATTTTACTAAAATTTATATCTTTTCTTATAAAAAACGTACATTAGATCGATGAAAAAATGATATCTCTTCTTATACATGATGTTTAAAAATTTTTATAAATTTTCTCTTATTAAATGGCGGACTACAGAAAATATGCTAGTGATATTGAAAGGGCGGAGTTTAAAAATTTCTATCCAATTAGTAAACAACATTTGAATGAACCGAATAAAAAGAGGAACTGAGTTTAATATTGATTTTGGAGATAACTTTTGCTCGTCTAACTTCCAGTTTTATATTTCTGGAACTTTAACAAAACAAGATGGTCAAGCATATCTTGGAACTGATAATGTTAGATTAATCGATAATTTTATACCGTTTTTATTTTCTAAGATTGAAGTAAGAAAACACAATAAATTGATAGAAGAAGTCGAAAACTGTGGCCAATTAAGCCACAATTAAAGGAACTATTTCGTATTCAAAAAGTGATGTTATTTCTCAAACTTCTAATGGCTTTGAATCAGGATTTTAAATTTGGTGCTTTTGAAGCAGCTGGAAATTTATCTCATTTTGGATTAGGATTTTTTGAAAATGTTACTATTCCGATCTATAAAGGAGGATTTTATCTAAGTTTTATAAGAGCAGAAGACAATGATGTGATTCTGAAGACTGCAACTGGAAATGTTATGCCTGTTGATGGAAAAATAACAATTACAGATTTTTTTATTAGAGTTCCAATGATTGATTATAAAACCACGAGTAAAATTAGGTTGATTGAATGAAATTACAAAAAGTCAAAACATTATGTTTAATTTTCTAGATTGGCAATGTATTGAACAAAAAGGTATTTCCGGAACAATTTATTCGTTCGATATTACAAATATTTATAGAAATATCTTCAATCCCAAGTTCGTTATCATAGGTTTTTCAAACAGATAGACAGAATAATCAAGAAAAAAATCCTTCAAAGTTTGAATAGTTTGGATGTAAAAAATATCAGAGTAAAATTGAACGGTTCTTATTATCCAGATGAATTACAAAATTTAAACATTTCAGGAGGTCTTTTCAGAATCATGTATCAGATGTATCAAGATTTTAAGAAAGTTTACTGTAATAATAAGGAAATGTATTACAATCCTAAAGAATTTTTAGCGAATAGACCTATTTATGTCATTGATACAACAAAGAGTTATGACAAATATTTCTGGTTCAAAGAACGATATAATTATCAATATGGATTTTCAAAAGCTGTTACAAACGCGATTTGTTATGTGGTTGTGGTTTCTGAGAAATTTTTAGCCTATGATGTGATTAAGAACGATATTAGAGAAATTCAGTAAAAATCACGTTATTTTCACTATTATTCATCGGATAATTTTAAAACTTTACAGAATTGTTAAAGACATTGATATAAGTATTCATTTTTAATTTCAAAAGAATATCTTAAAAAATGGGGATGATATTAACAAAAAACTATTCCAAGGTCATCTTAAGGGTTGGACCGGAAGTTATGATTTTAAAAAATACTTTAATATTTACTGATTCCTATATACCAAATTTCAGCAAAAAAGTTCCAATAGTTCTCGAGATATAAGAGTATTAAGATAAGGGATGAATTGGGGTAGATTTAGAAAATGTTTGTTATTTTCATGAAATTTTAAGTTGAACTCGCTTGTTTTTGAATTTTCAGATTTTTCTGATTATTTTTTTATGAATATTAAGAAATAGGGGATGATTTCACCCTTATGGATAAGTTAAGTCGAAAGAGTTAAGTATTTACTATATGTGTACCAAATTTCATTAAAATCGGTTGAGTGGTTTTTGAAATATAAAATTATTAATAAATTTGTAAACTAGCACTCCTAATTGAACAACTTATATAGCAGAGATATAGCTTATAACTTTCGAGACTCTCCGTAGCTCAGTTGGTAAGACGCTTGCCTTCAAAGCCTGAGGTTCTGGGTTCAAATCCCAGAGCTTCAGGCGCGCTTTTTATTGAGGAAGACATGGTTGTCGTTCAGTGGTTGGGGACAAGTCTTTACACGAGTGGCCATAGTGTAATGACTATAGAACAAGCCGAGTAATGACAACTGTGGTTGGCGCGCCATTTGCTTCCTCACCTTTCCACTTCATTCCTTAATTCCTTCTCTTCCTTAATTCGTTCATTACATTCATCATTCACATCGTTCATTAAATACAACATTACACTTACAAAACACCCGACACAAATTCCCTAATTGAATCTCTCCATCAACTTCTACAGAGTAGTTACCAAAGAAAAAAATGAGACTTGGGAACAAAAAAATTCCAGAGTCTAAGACCCGAATTACAGCTCCTAGCCATTAACTTGGTTGGACAGTAGCAGTGCAGGGCCAAGTCCTCTAAACAATAGACAACCGAAGAAGTTGAATGTGATGTGATTCCCATAGCGCAAACACGCACACTAACAACACTACACCAAAGACACAATCATTCATTTTGTCTTTTACAATAATTGATGATGTTCATATTATTCTCTTTCATTCCTTCTAAAACTTCAAAAATATACTCTTTCGTTGATGAAAAAATCTCGATTTCTTCCGGAATAATCTTTGTAATCATAGACAAAATATCCTAAATAGTTGTACAATAGAATGAAATTATTTCTATTTATCTCTGTTGTAGAAATGTAAAACACAAACATTTGCGCTGAAAAATTTATATCTCGGCAGAGTTAGTTCCATAATCTCCATTTAAACAAAAAATCTTTCTGTTTAAATGGATAGAGTATAATGCCAACTGTTACAAGTGTTCTAATAGAGGAGAAATTATCGATAAAGATATTTAGTTTGTAGAAGGTTGTAATTTAATTTTGTACGAAAAGACCTAAAACCTAAGAAATTTCGAAATAAACTAACACATTTGAATAATCTGCTTACAAAATTGCAATATGAGGTAAAAAACAAACAAAATTTGTTACAGAATTTAGAAAACAGAATAAAAATTTTTACTTATCTCTTAGAACCATTGAAAAAATTATTTTCCTTTTCAAAGAATACATTAGGTTTGTAGGTATCGATACACATGTTTATTATGAGAAGATTTTCCCTATAATCTTTCACTATTTGGATATTGAATTTGATTACGAATTTTAAGCCTGAAATCTTTGATGATTTTATAGTACATTTGGAGAAATTAAATGAAGAACCTCGTCAAAAGAATGTGGTTTTACTCACATTCTCCCCGACTTCTCGAGTGATTGTTAGCAAATTCCATCATTTCCGTTTATAAGTTTTAATTTATAGTTTATTCGTAGCAGACATTTCAAATAGATTGATTTGAGAAAGTAGAATCAAACAGCTATAGATTCGTTAATTTTTCATTCGTGAGTTACAGATTCGTTTATTGTCCTTTAAACAGTATTTTCCCTTGATTTTACTGTTGGCTCCGAAAGTGGTCTTAGAACCGCCATATTACTATCTACTTATAAATAAAAGGGTTAAATACATTATTTATTACGAATATGAACCTATTTTTGTACTAAAACAAATATTTAGAAATATAATGTAGCTAGTAGTACCTTCAACATAATTTTTAATTTAATAGTCCCTAACTGCGGTCTATAACTCATGAAAAACTAGTGAAGAAAAACACTATTTTGCAAGATTATAGATGGGCATAACATAGCAACAAATATAAGACAAATATATAAAGTTTAGTTGCACAATAGATACTTTTTTATTCTTTTATGTATAATAGACAATTGTTTTATGATGTAAAATGAAGGGTTATATGTGTAAGGGAACATATTTTTCTGAATAAAGGAACCACAAATGTTACTGCGATAGCGCTTGACACATGGACGTCTCTTGGGGATGAGGGTCAGCGTAAACTGATGTTTTCCCCAATGGTATAGGATGTTTTATCATTTAATGTAAATAATGCCACCATGAATCATAATTTTTATTTTTGACCGATAGTAATGGTTTTATGTTTCAGTAAGTCGTTATTATCTTGTAAAATCAATAAAGAGCATCACTTACATATTGCGCTGAGCTTTATCAAAGCCTTTTTACCCATTGGGTGGAGAATGTAGTTTCTGGTTTTGTCTTCCTGTCTATATATTTGAATGTTCCTATGATATTTTGATAGCGAAGAATATTGATTTTCAAATATGAGAGTAAAAAAATTTAGTTCAAAATTGAGAGTAATATTTGCATATAATACAAACGTATGGTCTAGTTGGCATTTATTTATGTGTCTGCAAAGTTATTAGATCCTTCAATAAAATAATACGGTGATAAAATAAACATAGACCGTTTCTCATTAGCTGACCAAAAAACCACGCCAGGAAGCGTTAATTAACGTTGCAACAACGTCCGCTCTCTAACTTTACTTCAACGCCGAGCACGTCCGTGACTCCGGAGACAAATTAAATTTGCAACCTCATGTAATCCTAAGCACATTCTCATCCCCTGTCCTTTAGTAGCATATTTATAATAGTCATTATTTAAAATAAAATTGCTTTATAAATTTCAAGAAAATCTCAATAAAACAATAGTGCTATCGATTCAACCTTATCAATGAGTTCAGTAAAAATGTGTATTGAAAAATATAGATTTAGAAAAATTAAACCGAATACTAATGGCTTACACAAGCATAACGTGTGCTCAAATATATGTGTACTTAGTATATTTCTCAAATTTATTGGAATATTAAACTGTTATCGGTGTTTCTGTGGTAGGTATTGAAGTTTTAATTTATATCTTATTTTAGATATAATATCTCTTGTTTCTTTTAGCATCTTGTTCAATTAATGTTATTCGCAAACCACATATTAAGTATACATGTGTTGGTAATTAATAATGAACTCATACAATTATCAATTTATTTTTATGAGTATTCGTAAAGACTTTGATGGCGTAGGGACATTTATTATGTATGTAACATTTTAAAAGTTATTATTTTATAGCTAACAACAAGTTATTGATAACTTTATAACTTAATTATGGGGAGCCTATATAACTTATCTATATATTTAAAATGCACGATTGAATTTAACAATATATTGTAACATGAATAACATCTGGATACACAAAGGTCTTGAAAACACAAAACTTGAATGATACATTTGATTATGTCTTTAAGTTTATAAAATGTATAAAGTTTCTATCACATCTATCGTTTTATTAACAGTGATATCAGAAAAATATTAGGAAAACGAATTAGTTTCTTTTGGAAACTAAATTGTTTCCTACATCATTCCCAGGATTCTGAGATTAGGAATTTAAGGTTTGGAGTAAACTAATTTAATATTGTTTGTTTCCACCCCCTTTGGACAGGAAAACTTTGTGGTTATATTTGAAACGAGAAAGTCATTAAAAATTATCACATTCTGATTGACGTCACTATAGCACAAAGTTAACAATTAAAATTACAAATCAACATATATTACATAAACTTGAAAAAATTTATTTTCATTCATATGTTATTTTTGACCTCTCTCTATTCTTATTCCCATACGATGAAAGGACATGTCTGCGGATACCATAGCATTATTGCAAAATTTAAAGCAATAATCATAAGTATTTTCATTTAGCGAATAATATTAGATATGTAGCAATTTATTTTGATGAAAAATATAAATATATAAATGAATCTTCTGCTGAATCATCGAGTAAAGTACGTAAATAATCAACTTGTAATTCAATTAAAAATTCCAATTATAAACGAAGATAGAATTAGTCTAATTTTTACGTTTACTGGTATGATTTCGTTTTTTACATTATCTAGTCATTTAAGCTATTTCAACCGCGTGATTTTTTTCATATAAACAATAAATTCTAACTGTTTGACATTTTTTCCTATTTACAAGTACTAATTTAATAGTAGCAGATCTAATTTAATATTTTATTGTATGTGGGTTAAAATAATATTTGATATGTAGTTCACCAATTTAATTTTATATATTATTAATATATAATAATTATAAAGTAATTATTTGGAAATGTTCATAACTTAATTAAAAATTATTAAAACAATAAATAAAGTTTTAATGTTTAATATTAACAAAAGTGTATATAATTCAACTGTAATTTGCGTTTTTATTACATTCAGTATTAAATTTTAATCTTTATGAATGAAAGAACGAAGACTTTTTTAAACTACTATCTCGACCCACTAATATACGAAGTTAAGTAGCCTCGTTTTGAATGTGAGCAAGCCAAGCTGAGAGAAGTACCTTTTTGAAGAGAGTTGCGCCTGTAGGACTAGCAATACAATGCTGCATCAGATAATTACCTGTGATACATGTAATGAAGGGAAATACGAGAGAGGGTTCCCTCATGCAATATCGTAAGTATACTTCACAATTTGTTAGTCTGATTATAGTATAAGCCGTCAAATTTAATTGACAACCTATCATATTAGGGTGTTTATAAATATATTACGTTGGTTCTATAGTTTCTCCAACTGGTGCAGAAAAAATGAAATACAGCTTGCGCTTACAATGTTGTGCAACCTTCTTCGCTGAAATCTAAACGGTCATTTCTTTCTATTCTATACTACAATAGTAATACTGTAACAATTAGATTGACAACTATCCAATTAGGATTTATACAAATATTTAACGTTGGTTTATAGTTTTCTCCAATTGTGGAAAAAAAATGAATACGCCGCGCTAAAAACATAGTTGCGCAACTGTGCGTTCGCTATAAATCTAACAGTCATTTTATCTTTCTATTCTATCTCTATCTCTCTCTCTCATCACCTCGTCTCACAGGTTCGATCTCTTCGTCTTCTCTCTATCTACTATATATATATATAATATATAAATATAAATATATATAATATATAATATACAATTAAATTGTATAAATGGCAATAGCCCTACTTTAATTTCAATAAACATTGAATTACAAATAAGTACTTGCTCCGCCGGACTATCGAAGACCCGGATCTATCACTTGCCGGGTGAATGTGCTACCATTACACCACAGAGCGCTTACTTTCTGTCCGATTCAGTTTATTTTTGTATTTGGCCGTATCTGAGTCACATATTGCGTTTAAAATAATGTGGGTAATTTTTTAAATTGAAATTAAATAAGGCTATTGCCATTTATACAATTTTAATGTAAATAAAAGTTCGCTATGACAGGTATTTGGTGTCTTCCGATCATCATGTTATAGTTTGCTTATTCAACACGCATATGTGACAGATACGGGCCCAAATACCAAAATAATTTAATCAGAAAAAGTAAGCGCTCTGGTGGGTGTAAATGGTAGAACATTCCACCTACCGGCAAGTGAGAGATCCGGGTTTCGACTATCCCGGCGCAACAAAGTAACATTTTTTGTGATTTCAATGTTTTATTGAAAATTACAATAGGGCCTATTGGGCCCATTTTATACACTTTTAACGTAGAATAAAAAGTATGTTTTGAATCAGGTATTTTTGGTCCTTCGCGATCATATGTTAGAAGTTTTGCTTATTTAAACGCATATGTGACAGATACGGCCAACATACCAAAATAACTTGAATCAGAGAAAAGTAAGCGCTCTGTGGGTGTAATGGTAGCACCATTTCAACCCGGCAAGTGAGAGAGTTCCGGGTTCGAGTAGTCCCGTCGGAGCAAGTACTTGTTTGTGATTCAATGTTTATGTGGAAATTAAAATAAGGCTAATTGCTCCAATTTATACACCTTTATACGTAATATAATAGTATAATATAGAATATAATAATATAAATTTTATTAAAAACCGGTATTACTCAAAAGAATTTTTCAATATAATTGTGACGATAATTCTATACTTTTACATACATTAACTTTTGTATAATAATTTATAAGTTTTAAATATAATAATGGTTTAGTTCTAATTAGAGAGTTGGACTCTGACTTAAAATATTATAGCAAGACCTAATATAGTTTATGATCTTGTAATTGGAATCTCTAGAATAATCTCTTGAATTACGATTTAATTAATGAAATTAAGCCACATTGTGTATCCTATTCCTAATAGGTTTTTGTCTGTATGGAGAGTGTATATGTTTATGATTTTCATTTTAGACTACCAATAATTTGTCTTGTGTAATATCGATAAACCACAAGTCTAATATTGTATCACATTTATTGGAATACAATAAACACGTCCTGGTTCTTACAGTTTATCTGAACTTCAACAAACAGTTATTAATTGTCTATAATATAATGCATAATAAACTAGTTATTAATAAATGAAATAATATTAGTTTATCATTATAAAATGCTACCATATGTTACAACTACAGAATATTTCTGCAATTAAAAACCTAGTGTAAGAAACAAAAACTCAATTGGTACACAACCGCTAGACCACAACCCCCCATGGTCAGGAAGCCTTAATTAACTGTATACAAATTACTGTCCGTTTACATAACTGACTACAACTGCTGAGCACGTCCGACGGCTCCGGAGATTAATTAAAATTTTACAACTTAAAACACTAATTGTTTTGAACCTGCCGAGGATAATGTTGAAAATTTCTATACCACTTTAAAAACTGTGTGGCGTCCCTAACAAGTCTCGTTCGAAAGGACGTTTTTTTGGAATGAGTATTAAATTGATTCATCTAAAAAAAAAATAGACTCTAAATTTCTGCATAGTCAATGAAATACTCGTATCTTCTTCTCCTTAAAAAGGAGTAGGGGAGGCACTATGATTATTTGTAACCGTTTTACTGGGCATCATGAGGGGTTAGCTTTCAAAGTTTTGAGCTTGGGAACTGATTCCAGATCCACACAAACTTGGTATTCTTTTTTCTTAAATCATTTTAGGCAGGCCAGCAATATTCTTGCATACCCTGGAATGAACTTACTGGAAATACACTTACTGCTTCCTATAAATCTACTCACTTTCTTTGGGCATTCTTCGGTGGTCACAATCCTGTTATGGCTCTTGTTCCTGGTCCTGGTCTATTTTTATATTCGTCCTTATCCTTACACTCTATCAGGTGTCCTAGGAATTGTATGTCCTTGACACACGCAAACCTCACCTTTGGCAAGGGTTGACAGTCAGGGCCATGTTCTGAATGTCTTTGTACCCACGTTTCCTTCAAATGTACCATATGTTTCTTCGAGCTATTTTTCACTATAGAATACCTAGGTCGTCCTACAAAGTTCCATAACTATATTTGTACTTCATACCATCAAGTACCTTATTCAAATAGGAGCTCATTACACCAGAACCTAGAGTGCAAACCATACTGGCACTCTTTGGCACTCATAGCAACGCAAATGGAGAAACCTTTCAAGATGCTTATACTTTCCCTCACTGATTTTTAATTGATAAAAAACCTATTTTTGGTTAGGTCCAAAGAGTGCTTCGTATCACACAACTTGAAACCTTGCAAATAATGATATTTTTATTCTTGCACATCACCTATCCGGGGTACCCACTCATCTCTCTTCAATTTTTGCATTTAACTTATGAATAGTTTACCAAACCATTTTTAGATTTATTAGTGGCCCTTGTTTATTTACCAAAAATGTAGGACTAGCCATAGAAGTGAATTCACTAGGCATAATTTATATTCTTTGTTTTAACAGTTCATTAATTATGCCTCTTAAAACTCCATTTAATTTATGGTGGTGACTCAGGAAATTGTCTTTCTCTAAACTGGTTCTTCTTATCCCTACCTGCAGTGTTACTTCATAAACAATAAGCCTTACCTTTTTTTGTCGTGAAGCACATCAGGAAAATCTTTTAATAATTTTCATTCATTCACACGCACCACCTTCACTAGCTTGATGGCAACCATATTTTTATTTCTTGTTATTTACCAATTGCTGATTGAGTATAGTAATCCGTTTTCAAAACGTTAGCTCTATCTTATTTTGTGGCTTAAAATTAAAATAACAGCGAGACTCTTTGTTCAAGTCCAACACAAGATCTGTGTTTGTTCCATAAAGTACAGCTCCAAGAATAACATCCCATTGCAGAGGTTCTTGGCAATTACAAATTTTATATCTTCCAATTGTACTCCTCTAGTTTGTATGACTATTTCACACTCCACCTGTCACTCACTCAATATTTGAATTGTCCGAACTAGCACATTTTATTTCGGTGGCTTTGTTTGGACTTTAATTTTCTAACTTTCTTATGTAGTAATTGTGTTCATATTGCTTCTCACCCATCAAGGTTAGACCTGCTTTTCCGAGAATCCCCAAGCGCCCTTACTACTATTATTTGTAAGTCAAAAACTCACCTTTACTACTGGTAATGTGCGCGGTAAATAGTTACTGCTTCTTAATGTGTCTACTTAGTTTACAATTAACTGGGGATAGATCCCGATTAGTTTGCTCCTCCCCCCCGGATTCACAATTTTTTTTTGGCTTCTCCATGATCTTTAATGTTATTCATCTAGAAAACTAGGATCAACTTCCTTCTTGTTTTTAAAACAAATCCATAGCTTCAAAGTGACTCATTTTACCACATACAAAACACTTCTTTGTTCCATTGTTGACATTTCATGTTAAGGTTGGCCTTGAGGTTATTGTTTTACAAACCGATTGTTATAAATCCTGACTGTCGTCTGCTCTCCTGGGTTTGTTTAGTTCCAGCTGTCGTCTTTTTGAGGTTATATTTGGTCCCTCATCATTACCCTTGTTCTATCTTCGTAATTATACTCATTCTGCACGTTTATACACAGCTGGTCCAGGTCCTCCTCAAAGATTATTTTTCGGGACTGTCACAAAAATACTAATCTTGCTCTTACAATTAGTAGCAATACCAACCTTTATGGTGTCAACAATCTCGCTTCTCGGGTGTTAGTCACACAGTCGAAGCTTTTGCGGTTCTCCTTAATGCTACTAAAATAACTACTTAAACCTTTTCGTAATGTTGCTTGTGATCTAATGTTACAAGATCCGTCTTCAGCTTTCCCTTTATTGTCCCATAGGCACAAAGTAATTCAACATACCTTTTATGAATCTCAACAATACATCTTGCCATTTTCTTACCTTGTTATTCATCCCAGTAACTTTTGGTACTACATGGCCCATTAGCATACCCTATGATCAATATTTAATACTTCACTATGCATTTAGTGGAGTTTCAGATACCAATTGTTGCATAACCCGAAAGGTAATACCCATCAACTCAAATACAGAATAAGCTTTAGTTCGGTTTTAAAACCCTTTTTAAACGGTTTTTTTAAAAACTCAGCAAGACAGCCCACATGCTCAACTTGCAGTGTAAGGGACAGACTCTACAGATAAGAGCTTAATCTAGTAGGTTTTTTATGTTTTAACTGGCCTCATCTTTAAGACTTCCCTCTTCTACACTCAAGTCCAACAAACTTTTCAGTTTACATGCTAATACATCCTCAGATTGTCAACGTAATCTTCACTAAACAATTTTCATAACACTTCCTTTTACTTTTGTGTATTAAAGTTTCCAAAATCAATTTTTTACATTTCCTGGAGTAAACCTAAAGATTTTACAAACAAATTGTCTATTCCTTTTTTGAGTAGTGGTTAACCTTCACAATTGCAAACGCAGCCCACATTCTATATTACTTTGTACTCTTCATCATTACTCGCTTGCCTTAATAATTTTAATAAAATCTACTTGATTAGAGATGTGACTAACTACTGCTGGAAATGACAATTATTTCTTTAAAAAAAGCATGATTGTCCCTTTTAACTTTAAAACTTAAGCACAGAACCTTAAAGTCTTCCTAAGTGCGGCTACACTACCCTCATTACTGTCAATACCTCTAAAACCTCTAACTCATAAATTTAATCATCTTCCCGTTATTTACTTAACTCTACATATACAGACTCCCATGTTTGTATGAATTAAAAATAAAAATCTAAACTTCTTAAAATTAAAATTAAAAATCTTCAAAATAACAGTTCACTTAATATACACAAGAGTCAATTGAGGTTATGTTTATTGTTTACAAAGGCATTGTAAACAATCAAGATATGGCAGACTTCCTTAGCAGGACCTTCTAGTAAGACTGACCTTGCGTACTGGATCTTAATTGTGAACACCACAAGCTCTTTTGCAGTCGTTTTTCTATAACACGAAAATCGTACCACAGTTCATTTCCTTCACAAAATTAAATAAAAATCCAAGAAACTAGTATTTTCCTTCACTTCAAAAACTAGTTAGCATTCTTTTAAAAAACTAGTTAGCAGTTTAAACTAGTTAGCAAATTTGCTCCATATTTTTATGTACCGTTTTAACTGGTACGTGGTGGGGTTAGCTTTGAAATTTAAAACATTTTGTGAAGGTTCAGAATAAAAGAAAAATCCCTTTCTAAAATAAATAAAGTTTCAAACTAAAATAAAACTTCTTACTTAAAAATAATTACTTGGATTAAAGTTAAAAATAAAACTTCTTGGTGACTTTTTAAATTCGAAACTTTGTAATGTATTCTTCACACCAAAAATAGTACAAAAATTCGTACAGCTTGTCATTGTATTTTATCTTCCAATTTTTTACAAAATTTCAAACATTCACACTCTAATCTGACCTGGTAAATTCCTTTTCTCTTTAAATTTATCTTAAAAATTCAATTAATATTTGAGTTACTAATTTTTATCCTTAACCCTTTTATTATAATTTAAAATTATTTTTTCAGAGTTAGAGATTTAAAAATAAAAAAATAGTTGCTGAAAGCAAGCCACAGGTTCGATGACGATTAGCAAAACAGATGTACTCTAAGCACATTCAAAACTTCTTGAACTTGATTGCAATAAACTTCCGATGAATGACAGAGACGGGAGGTACGGGCACCGTCTTACCTCACCGCCACCATCTTCAATTTCAGTTATCAAACAACTGCCATCAGCGATTCGCGCCTCGCCGATAGCAGCCACTTAGTTTGTACAGTCCATTCCTTATCATTTATCATTCACTGGGCCTAGTCTTCTCCACCGGTAATCCTACCAGTTAAACCCCCAGAAATATTTATTTACTACAATTCGTACAATTTTACTGCGTGAGTTTTTTAATGTTTAATTTATAACATAAATCTCTTTAAACTGTCCGATTGAGATAAATATGTATCAGAAATGAGAAATTGTATGTTTTTAGGTCGTTTAAAAGTTTTAAAAAATTTAAAGGGTTTTTAAGAAAAATAGGAGCCATAAAAATTTTTTTTGGGGTTAGGGTCACACTTCTGGAA
>NW_025783899.1:0-26888 GCF_021130785.1 Homalodisca vitripennis
AAAGTCGTCTAGTTCTACTATTTTCTTTTTTCTTTTGTATTTTTTTGGGGGAGTGAACGAAACACTCCCCTTCAGTGGAAGAATCCATAATTTTTTTTTCTCACGGCGAATCTTTCTTAATCAGTGTCTTTGAAACACCACAAGCCGCGGCAGTTTCTTTCTAAACATTTATTTATAGGGATTCGTTCATCATTAGATAGTTTCGACTCATTTGCCATGAACTCACTAACCCTCCATTTAATTTCTCGAGCCTGGCTTTTCGTAGTTTTTCCTCGAGCCACTTTGGAAACGTATCAGGCCATTATGCCGACTGAGATGATGAATCAAAACAAAAATACTAAAACTTGTAATATAACCTCAATAGCAAGGATAATATTAAAATAATTTGTAACGCCCTACAACAACCAAAATTCACTAACCTCACTACTAACTAAACTAATGAATTGTGTATAACGCACTTAAACCACTTGTCCACTTCTAACAACAGTGAATACTCGACTGTGAGGGAGAACAGGGACAATAAATATTCGACTGCAGCGGGCCAAACATTGGCGGATGTCTGCAGAACAGTTTGTTATATCGGGCAATCCCCAGCCATAGTCCCCCTCAGTTGACTCGGAGCCGAACCTTCAGAGCGCGTACTGTTGATGTAGATTATTTAAGTTGATTGTTCAAAATAATATTAATCAGTTTCGATTGATTATATCGATGGTTGTGATTAAGTAATATCGTTTGCTAATTTCGATATAAAAAACCGGGTCCGCTTATCGTACCCTACCCAACAAAAATAATGAAGTCAAAATGGTTGCATTTCACTTAAGCCACTTTACACTATTTCCTAGCTAAGGCAAAACTTCATTCTCATTGATCCTTTGTTGTGCTTGTTCTGTATCTTATTTAGACTTTCCAACCTTTTATATCTATTTTACTACTAATATCCTACACACTTATTTTCTTATTGCAAGTTTAAATTTTGACAAATAGTGTGAAGTGGCTAAAGTAAATAGTTATCATTTCTATTCTGTATGATATATGTTTGTCCATCTCAACACAGGGCATCTCAATAATTAAATTAAAATAGGGTATCAATTTACATTAACGTGACCATGGAAAGGTATGTTCATTTTTTTTTCCTGAAAACAATATTGAAGAAAAAACTCGTCGGCAACGAAAATCAAAGGAGCTACAATTTTTTTAAATCCTCTGAAAACTCAGTTTTTGACAGTTTCCTATAACTCCGTGTCTGCTCGAACTCAGTATAGCCAGATTTAAAAAACCGATTATCATACCAACAACGAGAAATTATCGTACTTTCATATAAAATAATCGGGTAGGCCTAAATATTAAGATCAGCGACTACCGCTCCAATCGCCGTAATTTTTAGCATACTAACACAGGTTAACGTAATTTCACCGAAAAAAATAGTCCCAATTATCGCTAACATATAAAAACCAGTTTTTCGGCAGTACAATGTTGGCAATACAATACAAAACAACAAGATTTTCGACTATCAAACTAAAAACAATGGCCGACCATGGTTTGTTTTGATGAGTTGACAGTAGTCACGTGACAAACAGGAAAGTTTCCGATTGGCCGGGCGGATCACGTGACCTATAGGACGGCTTCGATTGACCGCCAGACGTAAACAAACAAACCCACATGGACAAGGAATAATTAGTTATTGACATGGCGTGCGATGGTTCTTGTCACACGCTAAAAAGACCCTCACTTGCCTATTCAAAACTCAGATCACGCGATGCTTGCCCGCTGCGCAGCGCTTTGCGCTGCTTGCTCTTTTAGCAAAACAATTAACTCGAGCTTGCAAAGTCCAAGCCCAGATCACACCATGACTGCTTACACACACAAAACTCAGACAGAACTAATGCAGGTTTCATTACAGGCAAAACATAAGCGGCACATGTTTAATCACTGATAAGATGACGAGTTTATACTAGAAGTAGTACCTGGACTACTGCCCTACGAACTAATAACACAAAAAAAACGAATAAATGCACTGTCAGTCAGGTTTTTTTTTTTTTTTTGGGGCGGGGGGAGTAAACGGCTACGGCGATAATCGAGACTATTTTTTCAGTGAAATTATGTTAACCTGTGTTAGTATGCAAAAAATTACGGCGATCGGAGCGGTAGTCGCTGATCTTAAGATTTACCAATAATCGTACCAAACACATTTAATGAAAAAGTATGTTATGTTCGAATAATAAATTATGTTATAATTAACTTTTGGTTTGTTACTTGTATAAATTAGTCAAAAATCTTTCATGGTACTATAATAACTACCCATTGTGTATCTTACTGGTGCATAAAATCAATTAAATTATCGTACCTTTACGATAATTATCGTACCTCTGGCAACACTATCCATTAAGGTAAGTGATAAGTTACTGAAATACGTTAATCCTATCAACGATGCCTGCGCACTGCTTGCTCTTTTAGAAAAAATAATTAACTCGAACTTGCAAAATTTGAATCCCAGATCACGTGATGCCCCTGCTCCTTAACGCAATAATGTCCGAAAGGCATCAATATAATACAATAATATACTTTCCCCCCAGTTCATATGCACCTGTGATAATAATACTTGGCTATAAATGCCCAACCCATGAAAAAAGTCCATTTTCCATGGTCACGCTAATGTAAATAAATATCTAAAAATAGATTAGAAATGTTACAAGCACACTCAAAGATAGGTGGTGTGACGTACTCCCATTTCTTCATAAAATAATTTAGACTTAACTATCCTTTAACAGAGCATGAGTTTAAAACGAAATCCTACCACAATTCCACTTTGCAAATTGGTTGTAACAATATTCTCTCAACGTTTAAATCCAACTGCACATGTTACCATTGCAATACAGTAACACGAGCAATATTTGTAATTTTCACAGCCAATAGTCAAGTTCGTATCAATCAAATCACACTCACAACTACTACACAGGTCCAAATACTCACACAATTACGTCGAAACTAACCTTAAACTAAAACAATGCACTACAATACCACATCAGATCAGAGTGAAAACTTTTTTTTTTTTTTTTTTTTTTATTCTGTTTATAATAAAGGCTCGGGTATACTCCCATGCAGCCTCGTGGTTCACTGTGTTGTTAAACCTCTGTGGTAATTTAATTGGGAAGAATTAGTTATTTTTATAAGTTTATGGTTTAATGTATTGGACATATATGTTTTGTGTACCTATACTGTTTGTGTTTGTTAATACATAGCGGGATTACTATGGGATTCTATAGATGGATATTCTGGATTTGGGGAGTCTTCCCGCCAGGGGTCCTTCAGGCATTCCTAATCCGAAATATGGACCACGGATATAAAGGCCAAAACCAGGATACATATATGTATTGTGTTTTGTTATTAAATGTATTTGTTTATGGTCCTGAGAAAGTTATTTATTTCTTTATATACTTTTGTGTCTTCTAATTTCATTAAATACGTTAAGTTAATATTAGATATTGATGTTACATTTTTAATTACCTTAAAGCACCGATCTCTTGCATATTCGTAGGCTGGGCATTGTAAAAATTACATGGTCTAGTGTTTCTCGTTGAGCTTGAGTGCAGCTTAGACACAATGGTGTGAAATATTTTTTTAATATTATATAGTCTAGCGTTTACCTTAGCATGTCCAAACCTTAATCTTATTATATTTTACCACTTCTCTTCTGTTGAAGTCTGCAATACTATACCATCGATTATGAATAGTCGTTGTTTGAATTTGCTTATACCATTGCGCTTTTTGTGATAGTTGGTACTCCTGTTCATTTTCTGCTGCAGACTTTCTCCGTTGGTAGGCTTTGAAATCCATGACTGCATGCTGTCTGTCCTTGAACTGTGCACGTTTTCTGTGTTAAGTGTTAATAATTATTTTAAATGTAAATTTATGTTTTGCTGTTTTTTGGTGAGTGGTTATTTATGTGATTTTCTCACTCTACTTTGGTGGTGGTTTCAATACTTAGTATATAAGCAACTTTCAATTTTAGTAATAGCTGGTTTGGGCCCGTCTCAACGGGTCCAACCATAATGGTTGGAGGAAAATCTGATCAGGAATTACAGATTGCTGTACACAGCATTATGGAGGTTAATGATAGTAATAAGGATGATCAGAATAATCCGAAAAATAATAAACGTAAACATGACAGTGAGTCTGATGAATCTGGTAAAGATGATAATTTAGTCCCTAATAACAAAGATCAAACAAAATCAGACCAAAATGTCCAAAAAGACATTTGATCAGAGGTTATATAAAGCTTCTGCCACCGGACCTTTTGAGGTTATAGTTAGCTCTACTAACAGGACCAAGGTTAATCCATTCACGGTGGGTAAGTTGCTTCAGAAAATGAGTCACTTATTGATTGTATTAATCGTAAGGGTTAGAAATGTAGCTATATATTGTAAGAATTCTGAGTCCGCAAATAAGCTGATAACCAATAACTCACTTCCAAACTACCATATCTTTATCCCCTCTTACAGAGTTCGGATAACAGGCGTTGTCTATGCAGAACCCGATATTGACCAAAATGAATTTGTTAACCATGCCTGCAGTACAGTACCTATCCTGGAAGCCTATCGCATTACCAAAAATTCAAAAGAGGGTCCATACAGGACTCATTTTGTTAAAATAATTTTTGAAGGCAATACATTACCAGAAAGAATTATACTAAATCATGTTATTGTACCTGTTGAAAAATATACTTTGCCAGTCAGACAGTGCTACAGGTGCTACTCGTACAATCATGTAGCCAGTTCTCCATGTCAAAACGAGAACTTGTGCGGAACATGTGGTAAAAAGGCACACGGTGACCACTGTGACAAAGACCCTAAATGTGTAAACTGTGATGGTGACCATGTAAGTTTCTCGAAAGATTGTCCAATGTTTAAACGTCAATTAGCAATTAGAAATAGAATGTCAGAATATAATGAAGATTTTTTCACAGCTTCTCAATACTTCCCAAATCCAAAACAACCTTTCCACCAAAATCGGTACCATAAAACCTATGCCTCAAAAGTCTCACCAGATGTAACTAGTTTAACAGAATTCCCTCATATGTTGGCCAGACCACACCCTACTCCAGTAGGAAATTATTTTGACCCCTTAAGTTATGCTCAAGTAAATGAAGAGAATGTAGGGCAGTCCTCTATATTCAGGAAGCCAAGAGATAATTATAGGCCTAATGGAAACAACACAACTAAGCAAAAAAATTGTACACAACACACCAAATCGCTGGACAAGGAACAAAAGTAACAAATCTGATAAAAATGAGAGGTTAGGTCTCTCTATGACTTCAGAAAAAACAAGTAGACAGTGTTAAACTAAAACAGTCACTTGAAGACTTTAAAGCAAAGGCTTATTTTGAAAAATTGATGTTGGATGCATCAATAGCCAATCCTGACCCTCTAGAGATGATCAACATAGTACTAAGGAATATAAAGAGTATACTTTTAGACTTAAGTATTGGCACTACCGTAGACACCTCGCCCCCTGATGGAAGTACCGGCAGCTCCAATTAAAATACTGCAATGGAATGTTCAGTCAATCAAATCAAAATGGGCTGAATTATCCTTTTTTGTGTGTAAGTACAATATTAAGGTTATTGTCTTACAAGAAACATGGCTAAAACCAAATGAAACAATATTGTTTAAAAATTTCTCTGCTGTGAGAAATGATAGGTTTGATGGTTTATGGTGGGTCTGCAATTTTAATCCACAAGTCGCTCACGTGGAGAGGTATTGACTGTGAAGCTGTTTTGGGTTTGGATGCTCAGGATCCAATTCAGGTGTCTGGAGTCACGATCCGGGGCCTTTCAAGGCCTCTTCACATATATAGCATTTATTGTTCTCCAAAAAAAGGTAAGGACAGAGTTATGGAAGAACATTTTTTCCAATAAACAAGATTACTCTCTACTGTGTGGCGACTTTAATGGTAAGCATCCCTATTGGTCCGCTGACTTACGCCAAGACACAAGGGGCAGTCATATATACAATGCGTACAGTGACTCTCCACTCATACTTTTAAATGATAAGTCCTTCACCACCACTGGATCTCCTGGCAGAAGACCTTCAACTTTAGATCTTACTTTTGCCACTGTGCAATTAAAAGATAAAATATCGTCTTGGAAGGTAATGAGTGATTCAATGGGTAGTGATCACTACCCTATTATTTTAGAAATTAATGGTAACAAATTGTGCTCACAAACTGTTTTGGGCTCAAAAAAGTCGGGTATAATAAGTTTCACTCATAAAAACTTTAAAAAAGCCAATTGGGGTAAGTTTTCAGAAATAGCTGATAAGACTGCATCCAGTATACTCTCAAATAAGAAATCTGATGATATAAATATTAAGGATCTCAATAAGATATTAAAGGTAGCAATAGAAGACTCAGTCCCCAACTTCTGTCACCAAAATAAGGGAGATGGCAAGTTTTTTAACGCAAAATCTTGGTGGACACCGGACTGCTCTAAGGCAGTCGCTATAAGAAGAAGAAACTTCAAACTCTTCACAATGAAGATGACTCCCCTAGCATACAGGCAATACAGAACTACACACTATGAGGCCGTGGAGGTGATCCGTAAAGCAAAAAGACAAGCTTGGGTAAGTTTCTGTGAGAACATAGAAAATAAAAATAATACACAAATTTGGAGCACAATTAGAGGTATTAGAAGTGGAACCAAAGATACTTATAACAAGATTTTGCTCAATGATAAAAACTTAAGTTATAGCTTTTTAAAACTTACCACTCCAGACTATGTTCCTATGAAATCTGAAATCAATCAACCGATCTTTACAAAGGCTACAAACCAACTTCCATTGGAAGAAAAATTTAGTCTAGAGGAATTAGATATGGCGATAAAATCTAGAACTAAGCTAACAGCTCCTGGTTTGGACGGGGTAAGCTATTTAATCTTAAAAATGTTACCCTTTTCAGCTAAAACTCTACTGCTTAATGTTTTTAACAACATCTGGTCCGGAGCCGAGATTCCGATGCAATGGAAAACCATCAAGGTAATAGGCATTCTAAAACCAAACAAAGAAAAAAGGTAAGGAAAGCTCATATAGACCCATCTCTCTAATGTCATGCATGATAAAAATCTTCAATTTAATGGTAAAACACAGATTGGAATGGTTTATCATTAAAAACAAACTAATACCAGACTACCAATTTGCCTACCAAAAAAAGAGAGGTTGTAATGATTTCCTGTTAGCATTCATGGCTGATATTCATGTGAATTTAATGCAAAATAGGATTGCAGCTGCTGTCTCGCTGGACCTGAGCAGTGCCTATGATACGGTTTCTCTGCCCGCTCTGGTGAGTAAGTTGTTTTGTCCTGGGTATTCCCCACAGATTTATAACTCATGTACATAAATGGTTAAGCTATAGACAATTGACTTTTGTCGGAAGCCAGCATACCCTCACCAGGTCTACTGTCAAAGGACTACCCCAAGGTTGTGTGCTCAGCCCAATCTTGTTCTCACTTTATATATCTGATGTGGGAATTCAGTTACCAAAAGAGATCCAACCCTTTTTATATGCAGATGATCTCACATTAGTCTGTAGTGGTACACGGTTTGACGGTGTTGATGCTCGGATGCGAGAAGCCCTGTCTAGTCTTACCCAGTACTGTCAACTGCTGTCCCTGGCAATCAATGTAAATAAGTGCAAAATAATAATCTTTAGCAGGAAGAGGCAGACAACAAACCCAAATTGGACTGTAAATAATGTAAGTATCCCAGTTGGAGATTGCCTCAAAATTTTGGGTATCATTTTTGACAAAAAACTGAATTTTAAACAACATGTAAGCTGTTTGGTGAGTAAAACTCTTAAGGACCTAGACATTCTTAAGTCACTGGCCTGCGGAAGGAATGGTGTACACCCTCAGCTACTTTTAAAGGTATACTGCAGTATAATCAGAGCTAAACTAGATTATGGTGGCTTTTTGTTTGGGCATTTACCAAATAGTGTTTTGAATAAACTAGACATTATTCAAAATCAGGCTCTCAGGTGCATATTGGGTGCTATGAAGTCAACCCCAATTTTAGCTCTTCAAATGGAAGCAGCAGTACCCAACTTGCAGACCAGAAGGAAAATGTTAACTGAAAGACTAGTTTTCAAAGTACTGTCTGAACCTAACCATCCAGTTTATGTAAATTTAAAGTATTTAAGTATGGCAGCAAATCATCACGAATACTGGGCCAAGAAGACCACACCACTGTATATAAAATCAGTAAGTACTGTAGAAAGGATAGTAATCCAAACCTGTGTCAAAGAAACTAGACTAATTGACAGTCTGGAGAAGCCAATTACTATGCTGGATTTAAACTTATGTTGCAGGGTAGATATTAATCGGATGGAAAATCCAAAATCCGAAATTCCTCCTGAAACACTCAAAAAATTATTTATAGAACAAATAAATGAGGAATTTTCAGACTACATAAAAATTTACACAGATGGATCGAGAAACGCAGAGGGTTCTGGAGCAGCTGTATTATTACAAGGTAGGCCTAATCATCTTAGTTATAAATTCTGTTTACCCAAAATAGCTTCCAGCTACACAGCCGAACTTTACGCCATAAAGAAAGCAATCGAGATAGCGAATCTTCAACCAGGTAACAAAGTACTAATTTGTTCTGACTCAAAAGCAGCCATCCATGCAGTCAAAACAGCCTGTAAACTTGATTATATTGATAACATTACATCCCAAATCGTGGAGGAGGTCCTTTCTTCAGAAAAGAAAATAACACTTCAGTGGGTTCCTGGTCATGTGGGTATTACACCAAATGAAATAGTAGATAAGCTGGCGAAAGAGGCAATTCAGACAGGAAAAGTAATCAAAGATCTGGTCCTTCCGATGGGTGACTTTGTCAGCCATTTAAAATGTGAAATGACATCCTTATACAAAGCTGAAGTAGAACAAAGCAATAAAGCAAGATGGTATAGGGATGTGCAGCGGGACCTTCCTATGGTCCCATGGTTTAAGAATGCTAAGATAGGAAGAAGTAAACTAGTCACAATAATTAGGCTAAGACTGGGTCATGCACAGGTAAATGAAACTTTATTCAGAATAAACTGCTACTTTACTGAAAAATGTCTCAAGTGTACATTGAATGTGAAAGAAAGTCTTCAGCACCTAATCTTTGAATGCCCAACATATGATAGCTTCAGAGAACCATTAATACAACATTTAAAGGAAAAGAAAGTAAGGCCACCATTCTATCTCAAAGAGCTGTTGGTAAGTTTTGACTTAGGCGTATTGTTAGAAATAGTAAGGTACCTAAATAGTATAAATAGGTCAATTTGATAAAGGCAATTGGGTGTTACTAACATTCAAGTATAGAACTCTTCCACACTATCTTGGAGTCATATTTGTTACCTACTCCAGGTTCTAACAATTTGTATTTATCTCCAGGGTCTGAATCCTTTTCGGAGTAGAAAGTCGCCTGGAGGACCTCAGGCGTGAAGAAAGTCTGATCAGTGGGCCCCAACCATTTCCATTGATCCTGTAACCTAAAAGCCTTTCCTATAGCTTGTCCCCCTCTGTGTGTAAATAACTGAACACTACAGGAACAATTGATTGATAACAAAGTCAGGTTATAGGCAAATACTAACATTTATGTGGAATTGTAATTAACTTCCCCTTCCCATGAAAAGAAACAGTGTGAAAGTGAAATAAAAAAAAAAAAATTAACACCCTCACCACAAATCAGTTAAATGCAATACATACAGTGAAAAGTGAAATAAATAGTAAGGGTTATTCAAAACATTCAAAGTGCGATAAAAACAGTGGAAAGTGAAATAAATAATAAAGACTATTGTGGTTCCATGCCCATATGGTAGCAGAACCAGCTACATTTTGGTAGCTAAGAAAGAAAGAAAGAAAGAAGGCTTTGAAATCATCTGGTGGAATGTAAATATTTGTTATCTTGTTGCCGTTTATTATTGAGTCTTTGGCTAGGCTATCTACGTATTCATTACAATAAATACCTGAGTGTCCCGGGATCCATTGGAATGTTACATTTTTACCACTTTTAATAACTTCATAGATAATACTTACTGGTATGCCTTCTCCTTTATAGCTGTTATAGACTTTATCGAGTGCTTGTATAGCTGCTTGTGAATCGGTAAATATTACTATATCTTGTTGTTCTATTGAATTAAAGGTTTGTGTTGCTTTTAAAATAGCAAGTAGTTCAGCTGAGTAACTGGAAACCTGATTTTCTAATGAAAACTTACCTATGATGTCCAGCTCTGGGACATAGTAAGCTGCACCTGTCCCCAATGTGGATTTTGATCCATCAGTGTAGAAGTGCAAATGTTGTTCATAGTTGGTATTGATTAGTTCCAAAAAGGTTTGTTTGGTAATTGTGCTATTGCTTACCTTTTTTGAAGTATGTGGATTGTCTATGTTGTGCTTAAATTTAATATTGTTGGTCATCATTAATATTGGATAGTTGAAATCCCAAAAGGTTTTGTAACTTTCCTTTTTTAATATATTTAAATCTAAGGAATGAATTTTTGATATAGATTGTATATACAGTGGCTGATTTTTTTTCTTCCAGTATGGCATACAGTCTGTCAACATTTTAAGAAACATTAAACTTCTGTATGCTGGATGATTTTCATGAGTTATGATTTTATAAATAAATTTATCACATAGAAACTTTCTTCTGTTGCTTAAGGATTGAATACCGGCTTCTGCTTGTAGAGCAATAATTGGTGTTGTTTTAAAAGCACCTAATGATATTCTTATGGCTTGGTTTTGGATTGAATCTAGTTTTTTTAATTCTTTTCTACATGCATGTCCATAAAGAAATGCCCCATAATCTAATTTTGCTCTTATCAAGCTTTTATATATAATTAAAGCAAACTCAGGTGTTGCACCGTTAGTGCCACAAACTACAGACTTTATTATATCAACGTCTTTTTGGCATTTTACAAGCAATTTATTAATATGAATTTTGAAATCTAACTTATTGTCTATAATCATACCTAATAGTTTAATAGAACTTACTAGAGGTATTATTTGATTATTAATTGTAATTTGTTTTATAGGTGTTAATGTTTTTTTTTCCGTGTGAATATTATTACCTACTTTTGGTTGCATTGAATTCCAGATGGAGTTGACTGAAGTTTGATTGTACTGTGCTGAGAGTGTGTTGCATGTTTGTGTAGACTGTCTCGATAAGTTTTCCAGAGGAGTATAACACAATGTCATCTGCAAATTGAAGTGATTTTACATAATTAGGAATATAATCATTAATGTGTGCTATATACAGTGCGAACAACAAGGGACTTAGAACACTACCTTGCGGTAATCCCTTACTCGTGACCCTAGTTATAGTTGACTTAGAGCTAATTAAAATTAATTGTCTATTGATTAGCCATGAATTAATATGGGAAATAAACTTCAATGGAATATTATAACACTTCAGCTTTTCTATTAATTCTGGTATGTCTACTGTATCATAAGCATTTGATAAATCTAAAGAGGCAGCAATAGTAGTTTCATTGTAAGTCAGTGCAGTTTGAATTTCTGAAACAAAATTAATTAAATAATCATTACATCCTATTCTTTTCCTAAATCCATATTGGGTATTTGGTAGAATGTTAGAGTTTTCAACAAACCATTCCAGTCTACTTTTAATAATTCTATTAAATAATTTTAGTATGCAGGGTATTAACGATATAGGCCTATATGAAGTCTCCAAATGTTTTATTTTTTTCTGGTTTCAAGATGGCTATAATTCTGCTTTGTTTCCACTTACTTGGTAATTCTATATTTCCATTCCATATATTATTGAATATATTTAGGATATATAATCGAGCAACGAGTGGTAAATGTCTTAACATGCTGTAAGATACTCCATCTAAACCAGGTGTTGTATCTTTCCTCTTAAAATCTATGGCTACATTTAGTTCTTTAATACTAAATTTTTTTTTTTCTTTTTTTTTTATTCTGTTTATAATAAAGGCTCGGGTATAATCCCATGCAGCCTCGTGGTTCACTGTGTAGTTAAACCTCTGTGGTAATTTAAATGGGAAGAATTAGTTATTATTATAAGTTTATGGTTTTAATGTATTGGACATATATGTTTTGTGTACCTATACTGTTTGTGTTTGTAAATAAATAGCGGGATTACTATGGGATTCTATAGATGGATATTCAGGATTTGTGGAGTCTTCCCGCCAGGGGTCCTTCAGGCATTCCTAATCCGAAATATGGACCACGGATATAAAGGCCAAAACCAGGATACATATATGTATTGTGTTTTGTTATTAAATGTATTTGTTTATGGTCCTGAGAAAGTTATAATTTGGCACGCATGTAGCTTTTGCCTTTAAACTCCTCGGAAAAGGCTGAAAATCGAAAATTTGTATTTGTTAAACACTCAAAAAATTATAAATTTTAGAAATTTAATACAATAAAATACAAAAATATAATACATTTATTATCTTAACACAGACACAACTCTCTTCAAAAAAGAACCACGAGTTTTTAACCCCCGTTATAATAATCCCCTCCCGGGAAATTCCTGGTGTGGCCAGATAATCTCCTGCGTAAATTAAAATCCCTCCATCAAGTTGTCCTGACAGACTTTGCTGTCTTAGATGAAGACTCTACAGGTATTGAAACAGCTTGTACTAAACCTCTGTGGCACTCAATACACAGAGTATAACACACTTCCTGCTATGCTAGAAACTTAAAATAGCACAATTCTTGCTTGTACTTGTAATTACTAGAAATGCCTAAACGCTGCCAAATTATTCATGCAAATCACTTTAAAACATATTTAGAAGAGCTGACCCAAGTCTTCTCTACAGCTCTGTACAAAGCAAACCAGAGGACTTAGCTCAAATCCAACGGGAGTATCGTTTAAGAGAATTACACTTACTACATAAATGGTCTAGTCACTTTTTTATCCTATCTTTAATTGTGAAGACACAAAACGCTCTCAAATTCAAAACTTTGAACAAATTACGGAGTATTTCATTTCCAAATTCAACCTATTGCTAATTTCTTTGTCAAAATTCTACTTAGGGGTCTGAGGGCATAGCCCCCTACCAAGTCGAAGACAAGTTTTATTTTACAATATTTCAAACTTGTATTACATAATACTATAGTTGGTCCATTTGTACTCTTTAGCTGATGTGGTTGGTGCAGCCCGCTTTAGAAAATAACAGAGAAATCTGTTTTGGGCTAAAAGTGGTTTATTAATATTAAACAAAATTTACAGCTAGAGGTCTTCCATTTTACCATCAAACAGATACTCTATTTCTTTCTTTATAAGACCGTAGATAATCCCAAAAGTAAACATTTTTGGGTTGGTTTACCCAACTCATATAACTCCAAGAAAGACAGCATGTATTTGTGTTTTGCCTAACTTTTGAAGTAATTTGTAGCATGTTATTTAAGATTGGATTAAGTTGATTAAGCTTGTATAAGGCGAAAGCAAGTGTATTTTCGTGTTTAAAATCTAATACGCAATAATAAAGTTCCATAATGACCGTCGCCAGTTATATTAAGTCGCAGTCTCAGATTGTGAATTACTCATATGTAATTAATTAACCTAAGTAATTAACGAGTAATTAATTAAAATAGCTTTAGAATAATTGGCGAAGAATTTTGTACTTAACACCCATTTTCTCCGCGATATCATGAGATTTTTTAAAAGTAATTAACAGGTATTATGATGTTAATATTAAGTAATATTAACATCAGAAACAATTCCATTTTTTCGATAATTCTTGACAACATTAAGGCTTTCACCAGTATCAAATCCATATTTTTACTTTATAGATGTTCACAACGGGTTTCAAAATCACAGAGTACGTTGCAATCATGACTAAACCTACAATGAGTATTGGTTTAATAATTGCACAGTGCAATTGATTGACAAGAAAATCTTTTGAACATAAAACATGAATGGGATAGCCTTAACACTTTGATGGAGAATCTACTAGAAAAGAATGGGAACTACTACTTGTACTCAAGGTAGGCTTTTCTCAGAACTTAAATCTAGAAAATTAAAAATCAATATTGTTATTATACTGTTATTTTCTTTATTCTAACTAATATTACAGTAAAAAAAGAGAAGGCAGGTAAAAAGTAGGTATATTAGTATATAACAAAATATCCTGTTCAAGATCTTTTTTCAAACTTCATTTGACTCTATTTCAAATGGTAGTTAAATCAAAGTTCACGTATTAACTTTTCAGAGATCTACAAAACTTAGAGTCATATAAAAAAGATTGCAGTCTCTGGGTATGACTGATTAAAAAAAGAAAAGAAATTTAAGTTGGTTGGTGAAATGATAGAAAAAACAGAAGAGAGACAGAGAGCAGGACACTTTGGAGAAAATGAAAGGTTGCCCTTGGATAGAAGAAAAAAGATGAAGAGATGTTAATAAACACTCCACCCAACAGTGACACTAAAGGCAGTTTAGTACTTACTGAGAGAGATTCTTGTCAAAAACAAGTTGGAAGAAAATAGTTTGGAAAGACAGAGCAAAATCATACAGAGAACTAAAACAACAAATAAAGGGAAACAAAAAAACTAAAAGCCAAACTAGAAAAGTGTAAAAAACGCTTTCAGAGAGAAGCGATTGAAAAACCACAAATTTAACATCACCTTCATATAACAAAAAAAAGGTTCACCATGAAAAGGTATCTCTGTGTAAAAAAAACTTTTTTCCGCAATCAATATGTCGTTGAAAAGCAGTAGAAATCGTCAGTGAAAAGTACGATACCAAAAATTAAAGAGCCAAATAATGGCTAGCGTTATCGGTTCGAAAGTATTAAGGAAACACAGAGTGCAGAAAGAGTTCAACCATATTGTTTGTATCAGGAGAACAAAATAATGTTGGAAGGAAAGATATAGTTTAATCATAAAAGTCAAGGAAGCTCTGGCGTTTTTTAAATTTAATTTGAATGATCAAGTGTCCAAAATGTTGCCAGACAAAAAGATTACAAGTAAGAATGCAACGAGTGTTACTTGACACGTTAGCAAATCTTCATTTACAGTTTAAAGAACAAACTAAAATGAATGTGTTTTACACTACGTTCACCAGATGTCGCCCATTTTGGGTTTAGAAGCCGAAGTAAAAGGACAAGGAAACCTGTGCTTGCTTAAAACATGAAAATATGGAGTTACTTGTGAGGGCTTTTTGCAAGGCCAAATCAATAGTTTATAGAACTGCTCATGAATTGCTCAAATCCATAGTATACTAAACAGCAAATGAAAATTGCTTGTTTGGAAGAAGTAAACAATGGTTTTCAATTAAGTTTATATCGATAAAGATGCACAAGAAGTGATTAAACTAAGTTAATGGAAAAAACGTTACAGAGATGAAAATGATTAAAGGAAAAGAGAAAACAATTAAGTGATTTGTCAATGGCGAAGTAATCGATATGTTTCGATATGGATGGAAGTTTACATCTAATATAAAACATACACACTCTTGGACCCATATCTAATCTACTTTAAACCAACCTCAATGGTTTCCCTTAATCTTATGTTTGGTGTTAGTTACATTAATTTAAAATTTGATATTACACAAGACTAAAACCAGTGATAATTTTATTAAATTGTTGAAACAATACAATTTGTATTGGCATAACAGAGCCAACCCGTGCTTATGCATGTTTAGATAATGTTTTTTTCTAATGCCAACAACGAAAACTGCTTTTCCTATGCTGACCCATTCCATTGCTCATTCAACAATTGTTTTCACCTAGTTGTTGAGAGCAGAGAGCCGAAAGAGACAGATGTGACAAAGACCGAGTTCTATTGAATCTTTCAAAATTACTTTCCTGTTAGAAAAGTCAAAACTGTGTAAAACTATTAAAAATAAGCCCTAGTATATTGACAAGCTTGCTAATCTTAAGACTCAATATACAACAAATCAGAAATCACAGTATGATGTTTTAGAAATCCACAAGGAGTGTTGCTGCCAATATCCGTAGATGCCGTTGCAGGGAGGGAAGTCATTGAAGCTGTGGGCAGGATCAGAACTACCAAGCACTTCCGAAATTTGCCGAAAGGACCTGCAGTCAATAGCTGGCTCGTAACAACAAACACATGCACCGGCGCAACATCTAGCTGACAGATGGCCTAGATCAGTAAGGACTTGTAACCGCTGCTACTTTTTGATATCGATACTCAGTGTTACTGAGTACAAATACTTGTTTAGGTACTAATTTACCGAATACTCGTTTCTGATAAGTAGACTCAGTAATTTACATACTGGTAATATTTTAAATATTGTGTATTTAACTAGTAAACAGTTTAGAATGTACTTTAGTGTAACTAAAATATTCCAAAGAACAAATACCTTTTTGTAAATCCTATATAAACAATATTAATTACTATGTTCATGAATGTTTAAGTTATTTTTAGATGTAGTTAATTGTAATACAATTTACTACTTGTTTAAATACATTTATATGAACACACTAGGCATATAAGGTTATAATAATAATATTCCATTCTCTAAGTGATTTTAGTTTTCATTGGTGTATTTTTGGTTTGTTAACACAATTTTGTATCTTGAAAGAACGGAAATAAACTCTTACTTGAAGTAAAATTTTAACAAATTGATAAATTTACACAACTAAAGAGTTTTAACGCAATATTTATTATACAGGGTGGTTATAAATTATTGTACACATTTTAAGATTGAATAAATAAATAACCAATCAACTTAAAAACATGGGAATTGTTTTATTAAATAGCATATTTAAAACAGTTTTATTACCAATGAAGGACAAAAAGATTAGTGTTACTCATACTTTTACAAGGAAACTAAACTAATTTTAAATTTAAAACAGTTTTATATACTGACTGAAAATTAATAATTGTACACATTACAATAAATTATAAAAAGTGGTTATAAAAAGAAAAGTAAAAATGTCACTTAAACTGTGGGTGTACGGTAAGGTATGATTCTTCTTAATGACTTGTGTTGTGACATAGTCACTGGTCAACAATGGATCTTTTCACACCAGCTGTTAATTACAGTTGACTAAACAAACACTAAACTAAACCTCAGTATCAAAATGGCTAGTGTGCAAGAGCAAAAGTGTTTGTAGAAGGGGGTTGAGCTGTTTCTTCTTTGGTTTCATGAAAGCAGATCTGTAATAACTGTTCAAAGAAGGTTTCGTTTAGAGTATGGCCGCAATCCTCCGAGTAACAATTCTATAAAACGCTGGTATAGGCAGTTTGAACAAACGGGAATTGTCCAAAATAGAAAAGGTGCTGGTAGACCTCCAGTTTCTGAAGCTATTGTTTATCAAGTAAGGAGAATTGTTTACGAGGAGCCCTGGTAAGTCTACTCGGCGTGCAAGTTTGGAATTAGGATTACCTCGATCAACAGTCTTAAAAATTTTGCACAAACACCTTAAGCTCCATCCATACAAAATTCAGTTATTACATGAACTAAAACCTAACGATAAACCTCGACGCTACGATTTTGCTGTTAGATTACTTGACCTCGAAGAACAAACAATAAACATTGGAGAAAGCAATTTCTTGAAAAAAGTATTTTTTTCTGATGAAGCAACCTTTCATGTTTCTGGTAAGGTGAATAGACACAATTGTAGGATTTAGGGTACGGAAAATTCTCATAATGTTCGAGAACAAGAAAGAGACAGCTCTAAAATAAACGTTTGGTGTGTATTGGCTATAGATGAAGTAATAGGACCCTTTTTCTTCGCACCCTTTTTCTTCGCAGAACCGACAGTCACTAAAGAGGTATACATCGACATGCTTGAACTTTTTGCAATACCGCAAATTGAGCATAGACAACCAAATGTTTACTGGCAGCAAGATGGTGCCCCTCCACACTGGGGTAAGATAGTACGTGACTACCTAAATGACACGTTTCCTGGTCGTTGGATTGGACGGGATGTAATTCCTTGGCCTCCACGTTCCCCAGACATTACACCCTTAGACTTTTTTTTGTGGGGCTATGTCAAGGACAGAGTCTTCGCCAAAAAAGTTCAAGATATTGAGGAACTCAAGAATAGAGTTTCGAGAGGTTATTGGAAGCATAACTCCAGCAATGCTCAGAAACACATGGTGTGAGGTTGAATTTAGACTACAAACTGCGTGCAAAACCTCGGAGAGCACGTGGAATTAGTTTAGTTTCCTTGTAAAAGTATGAGTAACAGCAATCTTTTTGTCCTTCATTGGTAATAAAACTGTTTTAAATTTGCTATTTAATAAAACAATTTCCATGTTTTTAAGTTGATTGGTTTATTTATTTATTCAACCTTAAAATGTGTACAATAATTTATAACCACCCTGTACATTGTTATTAAAGATGTATATAATTTTATAACATATTTATAATGTCTATAATTTCATATTTTATATATGATGACGTAAATTAAATTATGTAAACAAAATATTTGTAATAGTTCAAAAATGAGCTTGCAATATGGCAGATTCAAAACCCTTGTATCAACATTCACTAGTGATAGAGCGCACTTTTAATTGCAATCTTTTAAATGGAATTGAAAAAGTTGAAATGTACCATTGATGATGCTGATAAAACTTATGTAAATATTAAATGTGCCTACAAAGGACGCATTAAAGAAGTCAAACTAGCTTATAGTTACTAGTTTAATAGAAAATTCAGGTAATACGTACAAACTAGCCTGGTCAGTATTGGCTGAGGCGATCTCGAAGCAGTGAAATTCATATTGGTGTTGATAGCCTAAATGACTTTTCATTGACTCTGTAGTATAATTTAAATCTAGTATCAATAAACCTAACATTTTGAATGATCAATATTTAATGAGTGCATATACTTCTGTTAAAACAGTTCCAATTTGTTTGCAGCAAGCCTTAGATGTTAGTAGGGATATTTCTAACCTGAAAATTCAAAATCTGTTGATTATTATGATAACTCAAACTGGTTTATTACGAATGTTGACGGTATTATTGTAGCACCACTCGTCTTTATCAATAAACACATGTTTGAGTCTAGGCATTTTTCCCAATGATATTAAAATGTCCAAAATCACTCCTACACACAAGAATGGAGACATGAGAAATTCGGGTAGTCATAGACCAGTCTCCTTGATCCCAACACTGTCAAAAGTCATAAAGAACATCATGTTTGATCAGGTAAGTAATTATTTTGAAGCTTGCGGTTTCGTTATCAACTCTCAGTTTTTGTTTTAGGAAGTTGCAGTATCACTGACGCCATTGGTGCCTTAGTTGCCAACATTTTTGAAGACATGGGCTTTGCTTGGGTCACCTTATGATATGTGGGGTACCTGAAGGCTCTGACTTTGGCCCTTATTTGTTTTTAATTTCAGTAAACGACTTGCCTTGTAGCATTGAAACTGATTCTTATGCTAAAGACTCAACTTTTTTAATGCATGGTTTAGATATTAATATATTAAATTGAAAAGTGAATAACACTTTTAAGTACTGTCTCAGATCTGTTTGCAGTCAACTGTTCCTTTTTAAATAATAAGAAGACTGAAAATAACATTAGACTTTTTAACATTATTAATTCATTTATTATTCTAGTTTGATCACTATATTACTTGTAATACTTATGCCCAGTCTCAGCTTGTGTATAGAGAGCATTATTATTGGACAATATACAACTATGTAGTACATAAATTTGTCAATGCATTTATTTATACGTTAAAATGACCAATAAATATCTTGTGTCTTTAAGTTGATGGTAAATCCGAATAAAATTAACTTTATACAAAACCAAAAATAATGTTCCTTGTTAAATAATAAGAAGACTGAAAATAACATTAGACTTTTAACATTATTAATTCATTTATTATTCTAGTTTGATCACTATATTACTTGTAATACTTATGCCCAGTCTCAGCTTGTGTATAGAGAGCATTATTATTGGACAATATACAACTATGTAGTACATAAATTTGTCAATGCATTTATTTATACGTTAAAATGACCAATAAATATCTTGTGTCTTTAAGTTGATGGTAAATTCGAATAAAATTAACTTTATACAAAACCAAAAATTATTGGTTTTTGTAAATGTATTTTGTGTATGTATCATTAGTTTTAGGTCATGAATAATAATCACATTATATACTTCACTTAAGACTTCTGTGATAAAAACTAATACTTATTCTAAGCTTGTGTTGATTATTATTAATAATGGTGATTTAAAAAGAAGGCTGTGATATGAAGACTGAAGTAGAAATGAATTTAAATTCACTTTGGTATTGCTTGACAAAATATGAGTAGCATGACTCTACACTAGTATTCTTTAATGGAATACATATTTTGGATATAACGTATTGGAAGTTAAGTTAAATCTACAAGACCTTTTCAATTACAAAATATTACTTTATTTAAACCTAATTAAATGTAAAACACAATGTTTTTACTTTTACAAGATACTTTATACAAACTATAATTAAATATGAATTTTGAGCTGAGCAGTGTTTTTATGCAATATGTTATGTAAATACAGAGTATTTAACCGTGTAAGATTTTATATTAAACATTTTTTGTTGAAGAGAATGTTTCACTTAACTGTTTTATCACATATGGCCCTCCTATGCTATACCACTTTATGCTTACAGTGGTATTTGTACTATTGACTGAGCAAAGCAAGGCCCTGTTTCAATATTGTATAGTTTATCATGTTTTTGTCTTACATTACAGCCAAACATGTAGGATAGTTAGTAAATAAATATATAATATGTATATATATATATATATATATAGTGTGTGCGCGCGCACACGTGTGTATTTCTTGTGTGCATGTGTATGTCACTGAACTCATGTGAAACGGGTGGACCAATTTTAATGAAACTTTTTGTGTTTATTCAGGTGGATTCGAAAATGGTTTATATTTACAATTTGGTCCAATTTTTAATTGTTTATTAGATTCATTTTTTATTTATAAATTATTTTTGTTGATTTTGGAATGTTTTACATTGGATCCAGCAGACTGCACTAGATAGAACACGTAATATAAAGTGTAATCCAGATTGCAAAGACGAAGTTATTATTCAATTTTTAATTTAGATTGCACCAATGATTAATAAACCATCTAATACAATGTAAATACTATTCATATGTTGTTCTAAAAAAGAACCTTAATGTACAAAGCTGTGAATTTAAATGTACACAACAACAAATCTAATCGAATATGGTTAGATCAAAAGTTAATTAAAATAGCCTAAAAAAGACTCGTTATGATCAAAGTTTATTTTCGTTGGTATAATTTTCTTGATCCCAGCACAAAGCAAACTCTAAAATGGTACTGTAAATATCTTAGGCAGAGTGAATTCAAACAGACGGAATTCGGTTCTTTGTAACCAATTTAGTGTATCAAGCTTATCTATATAAAGGAAGGTTCTGAATTACTTATCAATGCCTAGTAAAAAACCATGAAAGATAGAGTTTATGAAATTTGGTACTTACCTTCATATTGCGCCCTGGTGGCTCAGGAAAAACTTTTCTTCAAGACCTCAGGGCTGGTGATAAAGATGTGAAAATTCTATTAGAAATGCATTGCAGCAAAAACTTTTATTTATCAAAAGAACCTGTCAAAATGTAATCATCTGTTCTATTTACAAATTATAATATTACAGCACAACCATATTTTTAATTAATGTAAGTAGCCTACCATTTTTAAATGAGGTGATATTTAGTCTTCAAAGCATGGAGTAAGCATAAAAATAATTTCACTTATTTCAATATTTTTCTGTAATCACTTTTGGAGCACAGTGGTTATTCAGACAATTAAATTGATCAGTAGTGTAATACAGGAATTAAAGATAAGGTTAATGTCTAACTTTTTCTATAGATTTAATAGTGCAGTCATTGAAGCATTATTGCTCCGAATTTTTTTACTGTGAACCGAATTGCATACAATTTTGGAATTAGGTTCATCTTACCCTTAACTTCAAAAGTGAAAATGATTTGAACTCCGCAACCACCCTGGGGGTGGTTGCCACCCCTTCTCGGGGGTGAATTTGTTTTTTTCAAAATAACCTCGGACATCGATAGAAGGCCTAATTTTAAGCAAAAAATCATCTATAAAGTTTTTTGAAAAATCTAATACTTTTCAAGTTATTGGCAATTGGAAATTCACAATTTTTTCACGTTTTTCATCGGTTTTTTGCAAATATCTCCAAAAATATACGTTTTATCGAAAATTTTATAAAAACAAAATTGTAGCAGGTAAAAAAATGAACAATTTAGTTTTTTTATAAAGTATTCTAAGTGCAATATTAAGCTAGATATTAAAGATCAAAGCAGTTTTTTATTTTGTCTGAAATTTAATTGATGTGGTCAATGCCATCTAGCGGCAAGCACATGCATTTTAGGAATTCTAATAAAAAAGGGTTTTGTAGTGATTGAAATAAGCTTTAAAATGAGCACTATTAAAAGTCTTTTGCACGTAAAAATAAGTGAGCTGTATTGCAAATATATATCTAATGTTTTTTCTTTTAAATCAATGGGTTTCATAAGTGCCATTTCCACCAAAAATTACAATTTATCGTATTCCGCATAGAACTAACTTTATTATGAAGAGTTTGATAGATTGTATCAGTTTGGCTGCTTCAAGACACATATTTTTCAAAAAAGTCACGGATTAAAAAAAATTTCAAATTTAAAAAATCACCTTTTTTCATAATATCTAAAAAATTTCAACAGATACGTATAAAAGTGTAGGGATACAAAATTTAGGTATTTTAGTAACAAACAATTTAGTTTTTTGTTTTTTCTGTCAAACAAAAATTGACGGATATATGATTGTTTAGAGAGCGCGTGGCAGCGCAATCACAGTCTCTCTTACGCTCTTTAACCCTTCACCGTTTTAGAAAAAGGTTTTTTACTATATATTGCAATAAAGGATGTTGTAGCTCTCTTAATTACCTTTACAGTCGTTTTTATAAATTGTGATAGCATGGAAATTGAAGGAGTTATGGTCCAAAAACTTATCATATTTTTTTCTACTTAGTAACTGAAAATTTCTGAGTGTGAATATTTGGAGCAATGTGAAAGTACGCAGTATAATAGAGACCCAAAACTATTTTAATGTGTATATATATATATACATAATATGGCTCATATATTTTGGAAACTTAGGCATGAATACATACCAACGTTCTTATATGTAATATATAACACATTTGAGTGAATTTTATATAATTTGTAAATATTTTATTCAATAAATGGCAATTTTTTACTCTAAATAAAATTATTTTTAAATATGTAATTATATATATTTACTGTTTTAATTTAGGGGTAGTTTTAAAGGTAGAAAAGCTTAAGAATATGATAATAATTTTCGAGAGTGTGGAATAAAATTTAAATCCTTTTCATTTTATAAAAAAAAAATTTTAACAATTTTTTATTAAGGGGTAGTTTTCAAGGGTTGAAAGGGGGTTAAAAATTTGATAATTATTATAGAGAATATAAAATATTACTTACTCTATACTTACATCTTTTTATGTCATACCAAAGTATATTTGTGATTTTTTCAATTTAGGGGTTGTTTGAAAGGGTTGTAAGATTTTCAAGGGGTTGAAAATGATTTTAATGTGAGGTAATTGTGTTAGAAAACACTTTACAATTTCACCACTTACTATTAGACATGTTTTCTAGCGATAAAATTGTTCAATGTCAATTTTTCTATTAAGGGGTTGTTTACACCCCTTAAAAAATAATAGGCGGAGTTCAGATCATTTTCACTTTTGAAGTTAAGGGTAAGATGAGCCTAATTCCAAAATTTTATGCAAATCGGTTCACAGTAAAAAAATTCGGAGGTAAGACCGTATTTTTCGCTTCAATGACTGCACTATAAAGGCTTTAATGAAACTTAACTTGGATGTTTTTTGTTAGAAGTAAACTTTCGAACCTTTATAGGCTGTCTGTGCAATTTCTTGGCATCAAAACAAACTAAACTGTGGCGTCAGAAATATTTTAGACTAGATGTATATTACAATGGCCGAAAGTAGATGATTTATTACCGAATTAGTCTTCTCCTTCTCGGGCCTGTGTATATATACAAAAGGTATATATACGTATAAGTAGATATGTATATGCCGGTTCCTGGACCACTTTTAGAGCCGACCGAAAATCAATGTAAAGTCCGGTTCAATGTACCATAAAGGAAGCTGAGAAACAACACAGCAAATCTCAAATGAAAATTTAACCGAATTCTACATCCGTTCGTTTCCAAAAGTAATCCAGGACCGGTATATATATATATATATATATATATATATATATGTACTCTAGTGAACCATAAATGAATCTGAGGAATCACGAATGAAAAATAACCGAATCTATAGCTGTTTGCTTCTACTTTCTTAAGCAGTTTAAATGTTAAATCTCCTTAGAATTAATGTAAAATCTATTGGAAAGGTTGTCAAATCTGCTACAAATAAACTATAAATTATTCAAAATCTTTTTAAAAACTTATAAACGGAAATGATGGAATTTGCTAACAATCACTTGAGAAGTCGAGGGAATTGCCAACATCTTCCTTGTTTGACAAGGTTCATTAATTTATCTTTTCTTGCTTTCCGCCTTATACAAACTTAATCAACTTAAATCCAAAAGTTCGGCAAAACACAAATACATCAAAATTTCATCTTAAACTGGTTCAAAAGGTATTTTTTTTTATAAAAACCACATATATACATGTCGACGGAGAACTAAAGATTTTAGGACATCCTTCAAATGAACTTTTATTGCTTATGTTTATGTGTAGAAACCAAAATCCCGAAGTATTGGAACACTTTTGATGAACACTCTCTCTCTATATATACAGGGTGATTCATGAAGTTCTCCCCCCACTTCTACAGCACATTTTACTAGTAAAAATAATGAAAAAATGTTATATAAACATAGGTCCGAAAACGCTTCGTTAGCGAGTTACAGCTAGCGAAAGATTTCGCCTGAATTCCTGGGTAAAGAGTAAAATAAAGCCATACTGAACTTTTTGGAAAGGTTAATTAAGTAAGAAATATCGTGGATTCTTATGTATTTTTACCTGATAAAGCTAATAAAATAGGTTTCAGAACTGTACCTGTAGTAGTTTTTGAGGGATTCAGGGTTAAATGCAAAAAATTGGGGCACGAAACAATGGTTTTTTAAGTTTTATGTACAATAACTTTGTTAAATTGGTAATAAATACATAAAATCAACAAACATTAATTGTAGAGAAATTTAATTCTGAGAAAATTAAATATAATCAAAGTCTAAGAAAATAAAACAGAAGAAATAAGTACCAAAAAATCGATTTTATTCAGTATAATACATTACTAGTTTTAAGCAAAAATTAATCAAGTTGGGCCAACCGTACGCACCTTTTTATAATAGATGTTCGAAAATGAGGCCATCATTATCAATACATTTTGCAGCACGTTTGTGTATTGCTTTTTGTTGCGTTTCTTAATTTTTCAGGACTTCCCTGTATCTGCACAGCCGAATCCGTAATACGGGCAATTAATTCATCACGAGAATTCACTTTTGTCTTGTATACAATGTCGTGTCTTTCATCCATCCCCAGATGCAATAATCCAATGGAGATAGATCTGGTGATCTTGGTGGCCAAGGGTGAGGCCCTCCACGACCAATCCAGTGTCCCAGAAATTGATGATTTAAGTAAGCAGAAACGGCACGTGAAAAGTGGGGAGGTGCTCCGTCATGCTGGAAGTAGAAATTTTGTCTGAGATGTAAAGGAACATTCTCTAACAGCTGCGGCAACTCTTCTTGAAGGAAATGCAAATAGAACTCAGCATTTAGGCGTCCAGGTAATATGAAAGGTCCAATCAGCCGATTGTGCAAAAGGCCACACCAGACATTGACGCTAAATCGGTGTTGAAAGTTCTGTTCCACTACCTCATGTGGATTTCTTCTGCCCATGAGTGTTCATTGTGCAAGTTATTGACACCATCCCGAGTGAATTGTGCCTCATCCGTAAACAAAATATGCTTGTAGAGTTGATTATTAATATTCAAAAAGTTGCAAAACTCCAAGCGAAGCGGACCATCCCATAGCTGTAGATGTTGAACCTTTTGTTTATGAAACGGATAAAATTTGTTTCGATTAAGTGACCTCTCCACACCGTTGACTGCGAAACTCCTATCCGCCTAGAAATACGTCGTGTACTTACACCTGGACTGCGATGAACAGCATTAATAACAATATCATCATCAAGTTTGGACAGCTCATTCATAATTGGTTCTATTACTTGGTAGTGATCCTGTTTCCCGAAGAGTACGAAAAGTTCCTGAAATTGTTTTGGTATCTGGAAATCCTCCTATAGGGTAACGTAGTTCATATTCTTCTACAGCAGCTCTAGCATTACCATTACAGTAACCCAAAATAAAAACCATATCAGCGTATTCCTTTGATGTAAATAAGTATTGCATTTTTTCACTGAATAAACAATCGAATTTATAACTCACAGAAAAATTGCATTTAATAACACGATTCACAGAACCCGATCTCCTGCTGTAGCTTGCAAAACACCACTAATACACAGTTCTAACGTAACAGTACAGAATACCATTGTTGATCAGCCTGTTATTCGTGGCATTACCAACTTAGAAATTAATAAAACAAAAAACTGCATTTCGATGATTAGTAAAACAATAATGGGAAAATGTTTGCTTCATTTATTTTCAAACATTTGATGTAAATTTGTATTTAAAAAAAAAAATACAACGTAATAAAACATGATATTTTTATTTACAAACAAATTTATTTAACAGTTAATCTTGTTTTCTCACATTTATCTCATTATTAAGGAACAAACATTTTGTTTTTGTTTTATTTTAACTAAATACTGTACATTTAATGTATTATACTGAATAAAATCGATTTTTTTTTTTTG
>NW_025783900.1:0-29117 GCF_021130785.1 Homalodisca vitripennis
AAAAATAAAGAAAAAGTTCATAAGGTGACAAATAGTTTAAACAGTTTAAGTATTGATGGTATTCCACTCATGAAACTCCCCCAAACCCTTTCTAAAAACCCTTTTAAAAACAAACACCTTCAACCCAAATTTTTAAAACAAAATTTTTAGTAGATAATTTTAAAATGCAATGTTGTTTTTAGCTTATTTCCCCTTTCTGCTTAGTGCGGGGGTAAAAAAATAGACGCTGTCAAAATTTTTGGGGGCTCCTAGAAAACTGGATTTCAAGTCTGTTTGAAGAGTTTCCAAAAATTTTGGAGACAAAGATACTAAAAAACGAACCCTTTAGTTTGTTAGACATCAGAGCCCAAAAGACTACAAAAGTTTTTTGGCCTTGAGGGGTTCTCATTTCTCATCAGGTGCACAATTTGAGGGGTTTCAATCACGATTCCAAAGCACGCAAAGCATTTTGTTTTTCTAATATAACATAACTAGGGTGGGGGGGTTTGATTCAATTGAAATTTTTAATTTTTTTAGCTCCATTTCACCTTCCACTTATGAGAAATTTGAAATCTGACTGCCCACAGTTTAAATTTTTTTCCTATTAATTTAATTTTTTCTGAAAATAAGAAAAATTTTTATTAGTGTTTGATAGTTTTAACTCTAACAAATACCCATAGCCAGCTTAGATCTGTTTTTAAAAAATAACTATTGTGTACTGAACTCTAGCTTTAGAAGACATCTGATTTTAAGGAAAAAACAATATTGCTTCGATTTGGGAAACCCCCTTGATTTGAGGTGAAATGTGCCCGGAACAGTTTCCCACACCTCTCTTGAAAAGTTTAAGCACTTTTGATATGCCCCGAAAATTTTTCCCCGGGTAAGGAAAACAAAAAAAATATTATTTTGAGACCCATTTTTTAAAAAATTTTTCCCGGGGAAGGGCTCTGAGTTAATTTTTTCCTTTTTAAAGAAAATTTTTTCATACTGTTTCATCACCTGAAAATTCTAAAATCACTGCTCCCTTTTTTTCAAGCAAAAATTTAATGGGTTTCAGAATCAAGCACTTTTTTTGATTCATTTGGCTCTTTAAATTCCAATTAAATAAGAACAAAAAAAAAAAAATTGTAAAAAAATGTAAATAAATTTGTTAATTTTCCCCCTTCTACCATTTGGGGGGGAAAAAAAAAACTCAAAAAAACCCTAGCAAATTTTAATTTAAAAACGAGTGAATGTCTCTAAAAAAAACAAAAAAAAAAATTTGGGAAACAGATTTCATTTTGTTTTGAGTTAGGGTTAAAACCAACATGCCAAAACAATCTTTTTGGGGACTCAGATTTTTTAAAATTTCCAGGGGTTATCTATTTTTTTATTTTAAAAATTTAAAAACTTTTGCAAAATTTGTGGCAAAAATTATAATATTGAAAGTTATAAAAGTAAAGGAGGACAGTCCATCTTCAGGAAAGGGAATCCATTTTTTTTAAAGAACACTTTGTTGTACTTTTGTTTTGCCTTGTAAAGCTATCATTCTTTCCCCATAAAAAAGTCTGAAATTTTTTGAGTAAATAAGCCTAATCTAAATGACAAACAAAATTTGATAGAGAAAACTAGACGGGAGATTCACACGCCCCGGGTAATCCCAGGATGTCTTGGCCTGAAATTTTAGACATCTGGTTAACACCAGCAAAAAAAGTGTACAGTAATTGTCTCTGTCCAACATTTCATGTGAATTTTTAAATTACTTTCACTTTTTAAATTTTGGCAAAAAAACCTGTAAAAGGGAAATTGTAAGGGGTAATATCTATTTTTTCCAGCAGGGTTTGAGCCTGGTGGCTTCGGGCCCCCTGGTTCAGCGGGCCCACCCGCCTCTTTTTCCCCCGACTTGTGGGTCCGGACAGTCCGGGTACCTATGACTCCAGAGGAAGCCTTTTGGGGGGTACCCCGGTGGAAGGGGGATGCCCCTTTTTTCCCCCTTTTTTCCCATCAACTTTCCTCCTGACCATTATGGACGCAAGCTTCTATGCTATTCGCTACACCAAATCTTTTTATTGGGGCCCCCGTTTTCACCACCCACATTTAAAACATTTTTTTCTCTATGTCTGGCCAGAAATTTGGGTTTCAGGTTTCTCCATGGGAAAAAACCCGGACAATTTTACCTCGACCTTGGGGAAATTGCAACTCCAAAACCCAAAGGGGGAATCCCCGAAATTTTTTTTTTATGTAGCTTGGGGGTTGGGGGGTTTATTTCCCTATTGTGTTGGACATTTTTTCCTTTTGACTGTTCACATAAATCACTTTTTTTCCCTTTTCTGTTATTTTCCCCTTTTTTTTTTTTTGCATGGCAACCTGAAAGCCCCCTTTTTTTTTATGTAATGAGAGGGAAGCCCCAAAAAAAGCTAGTAAAATGTTTTAAAAATACTTAGAGGGTCACACCGCCCGATTTGCTCCAAAAAGAACTAGAGGAAATACAACTAGAAGTGAAGAAAAGTTTAGAAGATGAAAGCATCTTGGATAGACATTTTCACCAAATCAGCAGATAGAAAAGCCTCTTCTTTTAAATTATTATTGTTGGGCGTGGGTATCGTTTCTGAGTGGGCAAAACGCTATACTAACTTACGCAACTAGATACTTTTTCTAAATTCAAATAATTTCATCGCCCCCAGATGATATTACCATATCAGTCGGTTTGTTGTTGCTCTTCTAGGAAGTTGTGTTCAGTGTTTTCACATCTGATAGATTTAGAAGACTTTTTCCTATTGTTCAAACATCCTATTGATGTAAGAAATAGTTTAGTTATTGCTTCTGCCTAAATTTCTACCTGGGACTTCCAACACAAGTGTTGATGTATCCTCGTATTCTTGTGTTGCCCCCATGGCAATCATGTCCTACAACTTGTTTTGTTACTTGCAGGAATGCATCCTGTTTTAGGTCACTTACACGTCAGAGCTGTCCTAACAAGTACTACGAGGAGTGGCATCAAGCATATCTGGAATCAGATTGACATTCTGTTCCTTTTCTGGTTTTGAAATTCTAACGAGCCTATCTTCAGCAGAATGGGGAATATATTTTGCTTATTTATGTTATGGCCTTAACTTGCATCATTGGCATGGTCTGTTCTAAACTATATATGCCAGAAACTAAAGGAAAAACTTTCTTGAAATTAGGGAATCTTTAAAAAGATAAATCCATTTCTTGATTTGTTACTTTTAAATTACATCAACAATTAATGTAAAACATTTTCCTTATGAAAATTATATTTCCCCTTTAATGTAATTATAATGTGACTATATTAAATTTACTCAATATAAAAATGTTTTACTCAGGCTATTAACAAATTAAATGATGCATTTTCAGAGGAGTAGCTGTGGAACTTTCAAACCACAAGAGAAAATATAAAAACCCTTTAAAAAGGAGAATTTTTTGATGATAAATGAAGGAGTATAAAGAGTAAATAATTTTGTTAACATATAATTGTATTGTCGTCTTAAAATTCACAAATAAAAAAACAGTATTTTACTTTAGGAAAGAGAATATCATTACTTACTTTTTACCCAACCATAATGATCAGGAAGAAAATCCTTGGCTAATTGCAATTGATTCAAGGCAGACTGTATTCTTTTGAAGCATACTTGAATTCAGATAATCATAATTTAAACTATGTTGTTGTGAACATGTAATTCGAATTGTACAGCAATTGTGCAGAAAAACAGATTAAAAGGTATTTCTTAAACGTAATCATTCTTGAGAAAAGTTTGTCTAAACGTTTAGGGAAAAAATAACCCGATAAGAGCTTTTTAACTTATGTACCCCATCTTACTTATTTTCCGGTCAAGTATAAAAGAGTAATTTGGTGACAAATTGTGTTGGGAGAACATCTTGAGACGTATTGAAAAAAAAATATTATTATGAATACATTAATTACAAATCACAGCGTTAGTAAACGGTTTCATATAAATTATTTTTGTATTGTTTTTCTTAAATAAAGTTATTGGCTTAAATCATCATAAATTTTGTGAGATACGACAATTAATTGATGAGAAATAGTTTGAGTTAGCTGCTTATAATAACAAAAACAAAAACGAGAACTTACCTGTGATAACTCACAAAAGTGGTGACCATGCCAAAGGTTTTACCTTGTTTTCTTAACATGTACACTTTTTGGGTACTCACACTGACAAAGAATGCTGCTCAAGAAGTTTGTACCTGTGTATTTGACAGAGTGAGAATTTAAATGCTGTTTGTTATAATGAATAATATTAATATTAACTATATTATAATATAAATATATATATATGTATAAATATTCAATTACCATTAAATTGTTAACCTATTATTACAGTAAGGGTTCACACAGAAATTGTGCAGTTTGGCGGGGACCAAAAGAATTGGTGACAGCCAACGCGACGTTGTCAACATAATAATGTCAACTGCCGTCAGGCACGTTACGCTGCGGTTTACCGAGGGGAACAAGTATGCAACGTCGCACAGTCCCTCTTTGGCTGCTCCCAAGGTCACGCTACCAAGTTAGGCTTCCTCCCTCAACGCACTCTCTGGTGTTCTTACTGTATTGAAATTGTTTAAGTTGTCATATTTATTCATATTTTATTTGAATGTACTGTGAACTTTGTTTGAATTTCAATATCTGAATGGATTTATTTTACTTATTTTAAAATTTATATAATTTGACAAACTATATTAACATAAATTCAACTGAAAACAAATGATCAACGGGAACGAAATGTCTGTAACGAAACAAAACTAATTTCTTTCCCTACAAAAATAAATTGTCGAGCCACACTAGTATTGATGGAGGCCAAAATATGAGGGTATAAAAAGATTAAATATAAATTATTATTATTATTTCTCAGATAGTGTTTTTTTTTTAACTTAACATGTTTAAAACCAACCATCGAGGCACGTAAATAATGTTTTCAAACCAATTGTAGCTGACAATATACGAGATACATAACTTAAAATGGTGACTCGCATCTCTTAACTACTTGTCTTAAACAATGAAATTACTATTACTTAAGTTTCAAATAGTTAATTTGATAATGTTTAAAGCTAATAACAATTATTCTCTTAGAATAAATGATCATTTCATAATTTAATATTAAAGTTTGAGGGCTGTTTTGAAAATTGTATTTGTCGATGATCAAAACTGTGCTTAATGATGGATAAGGTTGCAATTGACTAGCAAAACTCACCAGACTTGCAATGCAATTTAAAGTTTTCTTAATGTAATTGTATCTGTGTCAAATTGGTCAAAGATTTGTTTTAGAATTGTTTCTTTAATCTTTAACCATAATAGGGTTGAAATATAACTAATTTTATATAGATATTATTAAAATAACTACCATAGGATTAGGACGATGGAGATAATCAGAAAGCAGCACGGTAACTCACATATGATGACCTGCACCAAGATACATATTTTCTTCTTCGGTTATAAGTCCATATTCACAGTCATGGTAGCCAGTTTCTGATCGGCTGAGATGTATACTGGCACTAAAAGTATCAAAATAAAATCAATAGGGTAATTTATAATTTAGTTACTTATTCTTGTTGTTGAGCTTTACACTTTACTGTATTATTATTATTCTCCACATTGGTCATAGTTAAGTCATGTTTAATTTAATTTATTGGAACCTGGATGTGTTGGTACTCACCAGACTGTTTTCTTTAGTTCTTTAAACTTATTAACACCTTTCAGTATGTGTGGCAATTGATTAATGTATTACCATCTATAAGAATTCAACGATGAAGCAGAAATTTACTAACTTAAGTCGACAGAAAGAATTTACTAGTTTATAGTAGCACCAATATGGTATTAATGAATTTTAAATTGAGGCTGCCGCACAGTTAGGTGCTAGAAATTAGGTCTTCTAGTTTCCAGTGAAGCGGAGTGGATTGCTGTAACGTGAGAATATGTGAAAATGAAATCTTTGCAAGACTTTTAACTTAACTTTCTATTCTATTATTTTTTTTCTTGGTTTTACTTTATGATCAGTATCCCAAATGGTCCGCTATAACATACACAAAGATATAAATACATAGAAGTATTCAAAAGGAGATTGCGTGTTTGATTCTCACGAACCCATTTCGCTTTGAAATTATATTAACTACAATTATAAATTTTTAAATTGCAGTCTATAAAACATAGAGTAAAAACTATCATTAAAAGTATAATGCTTTAAATTGTGATTACTACGCAATATTGTGTGCGATACATCTTCTCATTGGAAGCGGAAGGCTCTAGTGTCCGAACCTACTTCAAACCACCAATTTCAAATTTCTTTAATTCTTCAATACTATATTGGTTCAAATAGCCCAGGAGCCAAGAGCCAATTTGCATGTATACAGACACGCCTGATTTTTCCTTTAAATCAGAATTTTTTCCTAAGAAAGAATCCGATTGTCAGCTACTCTGATGTATGAGTGGAGGCTATATAGGAAAATATGTATGGGCTATACACAATATAACGCTAGCAATTGAACACGATAACTACTGAGTAAATTTTAAAACATCTGTATTAAACTTGGACAGCGGCCTCACTTTGGACATGTGAGCTTGGAATGATATTGGTTTAGATAGAGTCCTTAATCAATAAAACCTTTCAAGATGTTGGCTATTTGCATTCTAGCAAAAATTTCTACTGAACTAATTTACAATAAGATCCATAATGAAATATAAAAAAAACCATTGGAACATGGGACAAAACCAGGGGAAATCTTTAACTAATGTATTGTAAACATTTTATTTTTTTTCACCTTTTACAATAACTTCATGATATTTTAAGACGGTATCATGGTAGTGGGCCACTGCAATGTGTTTTTGGTTAATATCTCAAACATACAAATGTTCTATTCAACATTGTGGGTTAATTGGTAGTTTAACACGATAACTACTGTAATTCACAATAAATTCCGACTAATCGAAGAATAGAGATATTATTTACTATAGCTCAGTGAATTTATTGTTAGACCATCTATAAACCAATAAAACATTTAAATAATAGCAGTGCATTCGATTGAGGACAATATATTTATCTTGGGTATTTGACAACATAAAACAAAATTAACTACTTCCTTAAAATTGTACAAGACAATTCAAATAAAGAATTATTCAACTTATTTTTTCGAAAACCTTTTTAAGGTTTCAGAGATGTTTGCCAGTTTAAATTAGATAATGTATACAATAGAAATATGTTTTCACAAACATAAATTCGGAATTAATTGAAACTAAATCAAGTCCAAAAAAAAAAAACGTTTTTATAAATGTCTATGCTTATACAAATACTAATTTTTGACTAATAAGGTTTTCAAGTATTAATGCAAGGATATCTAGAAATAGTAGGAGAAGGAGGTGTTGAGTGTAATGAGGTATTGACGAGCAGGGGAACATTGAAGGGGGGTTGGTGCTGCGTCTGTCTTGTGGGCCGCGAGCGGAGCTCTATAATATTTTTGTGTAAGCGTATGACACTCGCTTTGGATCTAAACGGAGCATTTCACGTTAGGGCGATTCGATCTGTGTTCTCGCGAAGACAGGTTTGCTAGTTGCGGACGGGGGTCACGACACGGGGGGGGGGATGGGTAAGGCGTAGATATAGTACTACGTACACAACTTGTCGCAACCGGGGGTGACAGCGCGCGAACGGCGATAGTAAATTACATTGAAGCAATATACTCCGTGACCAGAGTGTCACTAATCTTACAGTGGAGGACGACTATGTTGTATGGACAAATAAAGTAAGAGACGTGGAGTCTCTAGGAGCCCTCCACTTAATGGTAGGTGGTTCGGGCACATTCACACCACTCAATCTCATCACGACTTGATAATAGACAAATTGATGAATACATCTGATAAGGAAATAAGGTCAGGAGATAATCGTTTTAAAATATTAATCCTAATTGTAAGGAAATGAACTCAAGGTCATTGAAGTGATATGGCCTGTGTAAAAAAACTTGCTTACTGATAGTCATTTTGGTTTGAGACCGATATTTCCACTGGAGTGATGTGGTGTTCCCTGTTTAGGACTTTGAGTTTTAGTAGATTTTATTTAGACGATTAATCTCTTACAATATACATTATATCTAATTTAATTATTTAGTTTAACAAAATCTTTTCCTTTGTAATGATACGACCAATAGTTTTGTTTTTGTTCCCTTAAGGACAAAAACGCGTTATACATTGCACCTAGTCTATATAAGGACCTTTGCGTTGCTTCCGGAGGTGACAGAATATTCTGTAAAGGTTGGGGCGTAGGGGCTTGCCTCCAATTAGAGATCCATGGGGAAGAATTTAAGGCACTAAAATTTTCAAAAATCATGTTCCCCCCGGAAGAAGGAAGAGGCCAAACCTCTTCCAGTCAAAGCAGGCAGGGAGTGGCACAACCCTTACATTAGGAGGCTAGCCAAGTCACTTAGGGAACGAACCCCACCAACTTCCAACAAGTCCATCTCCCGCAGTAGGACTAGAGACCTATACAAATTGCCCGTGAAATCCAGAATCTCAACATTTGCGTGTTAGATGATGATCGCGCTCCTGGGCATGCCAATTAAGGTTTTTGCCGCAGAATTTAAGTAACAGATACGGTTTTTGCTTTACCACAGATGATGGGTTCTAAACTGGAATGTAATAAAACCAGCCAGAAGTGATCCCTGCTGGGTGACCTCAATAGTTTTACTAAAATTGTAGACTATAATATAGTCTAAGACTCCTTAGCTAAAGGGTTAAATTAAATTTACAATGTCTTTAAAATAGTAGCTTATTCCTAGAATAGCTGTATAAGCTGAATCTATTATTTCTATTCTGCACAGGTTAAACATTTTACTAACAAACGGTGTACAAAGAATACAAATTGATTACCGGTACCTGTACTTCTTGTACTGAACCACACACACAATTCTCCAATGCAATTATTGATACTGAAGAAAATTTGCTGTATGAAGGGGATTCCAATAAAATTACATGATATTAAAATTATCTATGTAATCTTATAATAATCATTTAGATAGCAGCACATTGCATCATACAGTTTATTAACAAGAGAGTATTACTTGAAGTACTTCGATATTTAAGAGTTCTTCTATTATCATTCTAGTGGATCTGTGTGAAAGTTTGAGAAAAAATACTAACTTCCATATTAAATACTTTGTTTACACATGAAAGTCAAAAAGGGGTTGACCGAAAGTTTTAAAGAAAATCTATCTTTTCTCTTCAATTGTTTTAAACTTACTTTTTACCACAAAATGCAGGAGAATGCGTTGTGGTCTTCAATGTTTTTTGTGTATCTTCTCTGAAAGGAATTATGCCATGTTTATTTTTAATGTTGAGCGTTTTTTCATGGTAGGTCATTTGTAGGTTAAAATTGTAAAACATAATCCTGGTAATAAAATATGTCCTTCTCGCGAGTAGAAACAAACACCAGTTCATTGGATTGTTTTTAGGAAATTCAGTTGTTTGTGAATATAATTAAAAATATATAATGTTTTCACTTGTAGATAGAATAGATGGAATTTCTGTGTTATATTCTAAAGGGACTTTGTACTTTTAAAACTAAGGTAGATGGGTGGCAAAGCACCAAATATTGAAATATATGTAGCCTTCTGGAGGATATGTAGAGATTACGTATGGTTATGGATTTATGTAGGGGATGTAGGGATCTGGATTTAAATACCTCCTCTCAGGAGTGACAGGAGACTAGAAAGAACTTTCCAGAAATATTTCAAAGTTCTTTCTGGGCTTCTAAATTACGTTTATTACTTACTTTTCAAACCATTTTGCTTAAGGGCCAAATCTACGTTTACTGATTGAAGCATTTTTAAATAAATGTGATGGACTAAAAACGCCATTATTAGTTCTTTTTTTTGATTAATTTTAGAGAGATATATAATTATTAAAAGCACAATCACGAAAATTTAGAGCGATAACCCTTTTGTAATACTTTACAAACAATTTTATTTTTGTTAAAAGGCAAATCTTAGCTATCCTTCCTCGAGAAATTTCTTAGAACATACAAAGAATTTGAAATACAGTTTAAAAAAAATCACTTTATAAGACGAATCAAATAACAATTGAAAATAGTCCCACTGTGCAATTGTGTGCAGCTCACCCGTTACATATGGATATAAAACTGACAAGACACTATTTCACTGTTACCGCTTGCTGTTATAGTAAGCCAGTTTCTGATTATACAACCGATTACTTTATTAACCTTTTATAAAATCATTTCCAGGAAACTTAAATCCTATTTTGGGCTGCCGTGTCCCCTTCGAAAAGCGCGAAGACCACCGGTGCGGACCAATCCTAACTTACCGGTCTTATCTGCCTAAAGTTGGCCCTGATTTTGATTAGATATTAAGGTAGTTTTAAGGTACTATAATCACAATTTCCACAAGATCTCTGTTGAAATTTGTATGGCAGTTAAAATCGTTTTAAAAATCATAATTCGTTTCAGTATATAACCAAAATTGCTATTAATGAAAAACAGTTTATTTTAATAAAAAACATTTATTAGTACCAGACTAGAAGAAACACTGGAAAGATCTACTCTTCAATAGATAAAAGAGGCTCTAAAAAGTTATATAAACATTAATAAAAAATGAGTATAAATAAATATTAATAGTTGTAGTAACTGATCATGTCTTGAAAATTACATATAATTGAAAAAAAATAATTTTATTATTCCTTACAATATGTCGATTAACGTGTTTTATACTCTATAAAGTATATAACGTTAATAAAAAAGGAGAGTTAAATTAAATAAAAATTGTGGTAATTGATAATTCTTGAACTGGCATTATAATTGAAAAAATAATTTTATTCTGACAATACGTCTATTAACCGTGTTATACACTCTAAAAAGTACATAAACATTACTTAAAAAAGAAGTTAAATAAACATAAAATTTGTGGTCCCCCCCCCCCAAATTTATTATCCATTTTTTTTCCCCTTCTTTTTTTTCCCCAATATTCTGGTAAAACATGACTAATTCTTGAAAATTACTATATAATTGAAAAAATAAATTTTTATTCCGACATATCCGTCTATTTAACCCGTGTGTATACACTCCTAAAAGTATATGAAAATTACTAAAAAGAAGGTTAAAATAAATAAAAATTGTGGTAACTGATAATTCTTGAAATTACATATACAGTAGACTCCCTCTCAGGTTCGGGCACCTCCGGGATCCCGGACCCCCCGGCCGAACTAAAGAATTGCTCGAAACTATTCCGAAGTTAGCAAAAATAAGACCGTTATAAAAACTTCCTAAAACGTACTTTCGATCCGTCATACAGTCTGTAAAATTAATTGTGAAACATGGGCAAAATAGTATTTTAAGAGAAGTTTTTATTGTAGCAAATAAACTAAATCTAGGCCTAGGGTAAAGTGCTAACTTATAACTTACCACATGGCAGTTGGAGTTGTAAACAACGTACTGTTATTCGAAACTCCAAAGTTTTCTTATTTATCAAAACAACCCAAAAACACAATAAATAACGAAAATTAAAAACCTCACAAACTAAAGATTTACAAACCACAAATTTACAGTATGTACATGGTTTATAAAAGTAAAATTTTCTACTGGTATAAAAGGGGTTTAAAAGAAATCAGTAATTTTTCGTTGCACTTTTTCTTCATACTAGCTTCACTTTCCTTGCATATTCAATTGCCATTTCCCTTCAAAAACATGACGTCGACTGTTTGTAGAAGTTCGTCTGTTCTGGGCTCAATATAGGTTGTAGCCATGTTTGGCAGGGCTGCCACCCACCCCCCTCTGCGTGACCTCATTTTGAGACCCTTCGTCGTCTCTACCTCACCGATCAAACATCGTCTTTTTTTTTTTTTTCCTTCTTCTACGTCTTCTTGGGTATCTTGACGCTTGTAAAACCGACTGAGAGCTATTTCCTTCTTCATCATTCAAAACTTCATTATCGAGCTCCTTTATCAGCGGTCAACCACTCCAAAACATCATTGTTCCACAAAAATTTGGGGAGGTCTTTCCCAGAGTGAGGCAGTCAGCATTAAGTCACTTAGGAATTTCTACCAGCGTCTTCTTCTGTTTCATGTTCTCAAGGTCGGGTACACACCAAGATTCATTTTCCGTCCTTTTCAAAGGCTTTGTCAATGTCTGAGGGCCAGACCTTTTTCCTCTTCCATGACTTTGTTATTCGTCCAAAGGCTGTGTTACTTCAATCATAGGGGCCCTCTTAGCCACCATGAAGAAATGACGTCTTTCACGTCACGTTGAATGTTTTTAACCACTTGGATTAGGTCCTGTTTGGTTCTCCATCGTATTTCTAAAGCTTGAATAGAACTTCTGAAAGGAAGCCTTTCCCTCCGGGTATTTCCCTTTTAAAACACATTCAGATGACACCCTGATACATTGGGCTGTTGGAGACTTGTCACATTGGGGGGCAGGAAAATACAGTTAGTTATATTTCCCACTCTCAACCCTCCAACATTGCCGAGTCTCATCATCCGGGTGGGGTAGGCGCATCAGTGTACGAGAGAAGAAGTGCGCTTAACAGGAAGTTTTCAAACAGCTTTATTCCTTTGTTAAAATGGGGCCACTCACTTGGCGTTTCCTCTTATCTACCTTCTTGCAAAAACCACAACCAAAGAGCATCATCAACTAACTCATTGTTAGGTATTTCTTTATAAGAGGAACGAGAATGCGAAGAACATTATCTGTTATCAATCTGGGTACAAAACGTCCTCAATTGATTTTTCTGTTTCGACGCCAATCGTTTACCCGTGCTTTTACCTACTCCAAGTTCCCTTACAAATATTGTTGAAACCGATTCAACCTTTGTCCTTAACGCTCTAGTGTTTTCCAACCGTTGTTCCCTATTGGTCACAAAAGTACGCTTCACGTTTAACACTCCATGCACGAGAAAATAAATCCAAAACAGCAGCCACACACGCAAACAATACACTATCGATCAACACAAACAAACGTTTCAACTCCTCAAGGAAAGAATACAACTCTACATGTACTATACATCTCAACTCGATTAAATACAAGAAAGACAACTGGACCTATTTTAAAACAAAAGGAATGAGCGAAAAATGAGCTAGATAAACTTGTCACGACCTGTCGCTATGTCGCGCGGTCGGCGAACACAGCAGCAAGATGCGCACGTGAGTCTTACTCAGGTGGCCGGCCCGAACCATCCGGCGGCCGAACCAAACGAAGCCGAAACGAGAGGGAATCTACTGGTAAATTGAAAAAATAATAATTTATTTCACGACAATCCGTCCTATTAACCGTGTTTTATACACTCTTAAAAGTATATAACAGTACTAAAAAGCAAGTTAAATAAATAAAATTGTGGGGTAACTGATTAATTCTTGAAAATTACATATAGAATTGAAAAAAATAATTTTATATTCCGAATCAATCCGTCTATTAACCCGTGGTTATACACTCTAAAAAAGTATATAAACATTAACTAAAAATAAGTTAAATAAATAAAATTGTGGGATAACTGATAATTCTAGAAACTTACATATAATTGAAAAAAGAATTATATTCCCGAAATACGTCTAGTTTATTCCCGACATTCGTCTATTAAAAATTATCCCCAACATTTTCAAAAGGTAAATGACGAAGTAAGTATTATGATTATCAGATACACCAGAAAAATGGAATAAAAAATGATCCAAGTGCTTTATTATTATAACAGCGAAATAAAACAGGATGATGAAACAATGATCTGATGCAATGTCCAGGGATGGAATTTTAGTGAAGAGAGAAGCATCTTGTGAAGAGAGCAAGCATCTTGTAGTGGGCAGTAATGCATACCTGTGATTTAAACTGTTTATAATAAAGAGAGATATCTCGTGTCCCATAGTTTGAAAAAAATTTCATCATTTTACATGGCCTCAGAACAAAACTAGCGAGTTGTCAGTTTCTATAAGAATCCCAACACTTTTCAAGAATTACCACCCTTGAGTAGGTTTTTTGTGCAGGCTTATTTGTCTTCACTTGTTTTGTACATACATATAAAACATGGGATATACAAACTCCGGGATACTGGATTGTGGTGCCAGATATTCGCTGGAATACTCAGGTAGTACTTCTTTAGTATGTTTATTTTAAAAACAAAATATTAAAGTACCTGCTTGTTTTAATCAGTACAAGTTAGGTCAGATTCTCAAGAGCACGGCGTGGCAAAAAGATAAAACCCGACCAGTACGTTGCACTAGTGGTGATTATTTAGGCCTAAACTCGTTTTTAGATTGATAATAAATTTGTAAACATACTCTTGTGGTGTCCGATTTACTAGGTTAAAAATCTAAGTTTTGCTGTTAGTGTTTACTATGACGGTTTAAATTCCACAGCTATAGTAAGAACCCACCATTAATGAAGGAGCCTTATTATACTTGCTTTCAATGGAGTGGTCTAATTTTTCTTTCCTTCGTACATTTGGCTGTCTGGTCATACACGATTTACGTAATTTATAATGTGTTAATATACCATTTTTTCGTTAAATAATTTATTTGATTTATAATGCATAGTATGTGGATTGTGTGTGTCTGTTTGAAAAATTTTAATAGTGTTATAAGGTACAAACGTTAGGCGTCAAGTTCAAAATGTCTGTGTACTGTTGTAATATGTAGGAAAAACGAAATCACTTGTCTTGTTCATGCTCGCTATTTGCATATTGCCAACAATCACCATGAATTATTATAAATATTGACAGTTTGAAGAGTCCTTACCGTACTATATCATGAAGGGGCAAAACCGAATTATATACGAATTCCATCGGTAATTGGTTTCGGCCAGTTTACTTTTATCTTCAGGTTATACCCAGATAAAAGATTTCAGCCCACATAATACGGAGTATATAAAATCACTTATAGTATTATCAAAGGATGGTTACTTCATCAGGATGTTCTTTTGTTGGTTAGCTAGATGATTCACCGATATAAGAAGAACAGTGGGGGCATTACAAAGCGAGCAGGAATTTTCCAATTTTTCCCAATTAATAAAACCATAACATTTTGTATTCAATTCGGTCGTTAGTTCAAAGTTAACAAGTTACAATTTTGAAATAATTACAACACTTATAGATATTTATTAGACCTAGATGGAAAAGAACCATTCAAATATACGAGGAAAAGTTTTTAATTTGATGAAAACTGAAATAATGTCTAGAATAGGGGACATATAAATAACAGTTATCCGCGATTTCTGTCGTAACATGGAACAAAAATAAATGACCACTTCAGATAACTATGCACTTAATGTAATTAAATTGATTTATAGAGGGTAGTTTTTTATTCGGTAAAAGATAAGGCAGGGTGTCTCGAATGTCGCCCTTATTAACAAATTTTGTGTGAAGGTGTTTGGAGAAAAAACGTTTAAGTTTTAAGTACAATTACAAATAAACCGAACAAATTTGGCACGGGTATGGTCGTTAAATAAATTAATCTAGATATGAAACAAATATAATCGATCCGCTTGATTGCCATATCCAAATATAGTTTAAAACATAACCTAGTGTTTTTATAAACTTATCAAGTCCATGGTTTATATAGATATTTATGATTAAAGGTCGGTACAGCATCATATAGTTAGTTGTGATTTTCTGACTTTATGTCCCTTAACGCTTTTTGATATGCTTCACCTAGTATGTAAGTCTAAAGATGTTACGAAGGGCCACCTGGGGAATAGATGTGCACTCGCAATTCTAGAAAACGTAAGATGGTAATGTTTACGATAGCTCGTAGTCCCCCCCACCCCCCCCCCCCCCCCCCCCCCCCCCCCCCCCCCCGAGAAAGTCTGTATTTCCCTTTCATCGTTAGCAACGAAACCATTAATAAAAAAAAGAATTACACAGGTACATTTTATGACCTGTATTACATTGTACTGTTTCAGCAAGTAATGGGTTCCTTTTGCCGTTTGGTCCGCTCCCTTCTGGCTTGGATCAACTCCCATATTCTTTTCCACAAACTTCTACTCAGACTCCGAAAGTGAGATACCTGATGAAAAAACTCATGAGATAGCCTCCTGGATGATAATCCTGCCGGAGATCACCACCATGTATGACTCCCCATCCCAAGCTGGACTCTGGGCAGACCCGCATAGGTGAGGAAGCCCATTGATTCTTGCCTCTGCGCCTCATCTACAAACACACCGTGTGTTGGTGTATCATCCCTCTCACTACAAGGACGTACTTGTCCCTTAATCGTATCGGGCTCGCTGTATACAAGGCGTCATAGGCTGTTGGCATCGATATTTTGCAGTTGTTTTTCCCTGTGTATCTTTGGAGAAAATTTGCTAAGTACAGAATGTAGGGGAAGCCACACACAAGTCTATTCTTTCATCGTCTTCCGTGGATGGGCTAACCTTTTTCGAGTACTGCCACTGGACCTTTCTTGTACCGTTCACCGGAACTTCACTCTCTCCTCACACTTTCTACCATCCAGTACTTTAACTTCATTCTGGTTCTGGGTTGCAAAGACCCGATAAGTCCCGTTACTGCTACTGGCTAATGAAAGAGGCAACGAAACAGGAATGCTTACAAATCTCTGAATGTTGTTCCGTATTTCTTCGGGATGATCAGAAAGTTTGTAGAAGAATTAGAAAGAATGAAGCTCAGTGTGACGGAAGATCATGTCAAAGAAAATCACCTGGAAAGTACGTGATACGGACCCCTAACCGACATAATAAAAGCTCTCTTTGCCTCATGCTCTTTTGCAGGACATCATTAAGGTCCTTGAGTGGTATAACAGCCGATCACAGCTTATGCGACAGAAAGTTTTACAGGAATCCTCAGAATCTTAATCATTGTTCTCCCGAAATTACATCACCATGATTTTGGGGATTTGTTATTGGGTTTTTGGAGCTTTTCTTCTTCAGGTTTTCTTTACATTGTGATGTGTTATGGGCGGAGATCTACTCATCATCATATCATCTTTTGGAGTTGTTCCGAATAGCCTCTTTGTCGCTTGGAATATTCTACTACTTGGAGTCTAAAACCAACAGTTTGACGTTTTCTTCCTTTGTAGCTGGATCGGCTCCTGCTTCTATCTTGGTGGACTCCGCAAATCGATGTTAGGAGGTGGGGCCTCTACCTCGGTACAACTAACCGGCCTGACAGCTCTTGAACTGTTTCACTTTCTAAGACTGATCTCGCCTCTACAGCATTCAAGCAATTGCTAGCCGTTCTAGACCACATTTTTGTATTTTAGTTTACCCTTAAAAAACTCTAACCAAACATTTTATTGACTTGTTTTGGAGTCTATTTTTAATATTTTTTCTTGTATGGCACGATTTGGCCATTGATTGGGAACTGCAGTTTTCATATATGTACAATGCCTGAAACGAAGAGAATAAAAAACTTTTGAACAGATAAGGCAGGAAAATTTTGCTGCCCAGGTTAAGAGCCAATCGAACGCGGGACAATTTATGTATTAAATCTTCATGAAATTTCATCTTATGGAAAGTGCACTAACGATATAGTTTTGAGAGACACAGCCTACATGTAACACAAGCACAGACTAATGATTAATACTTTTGCAAAAGATTCTTTTAATAGTTCATAAAATTGTGTGTGCAAAGTAGATATTATTAGATAACATATTATTGTTATTTTTATAACTTAGTGAGCACAAAGATGAGTTAAAATTTAAATAAAAACAAAATTATTATTACAATTAGTTATCATTGTAGTTGTTGCTTAGATTCTAGTAATAGCAATCTATTACAATAGTTGTATATATTTTATAGATCTGATCTTGGTTTATAATTAGAAGTAATTTACCCTTGAAATTACGATATAAAGCTACAAAAAAAAAACACGTATGTATTTTATAGATGAGATGGCCTACTAGTCAAATTTCTATTCGTTTAAGGTATACTTAACTAAGTTTAAACAAATATGGGAACATCGATATTAATTACATAATGTTTCTAGACTTAATATTTTGTATTTTTCATAAAATAGTTTTATAAATGTAAGTTAAGTATTAAAGACATAATTATATGAACAATACCAGGTTAGGCGTGCTTTGTGTATGTTTAAATACTTCTTTATATTCAAGTTTAAAATTATGCATTGTTATATAGAGTATATTTTTATTTTTATGTATTAATGAAAAACGTTTATTGCCCAAAAATATATCAAACAATCCTATGGGAAACTAAAACTGTATAACTTTTATCTATGTGCACACCAATATTAATTTGGACTTTGCAACACATCCAACAACCACTAGAGGTCGAACGTCTTTATTACTACGAAGAAAGACTAAACGACTGACAACCGACAGAAAATTGTATAGGATAAAATTAATACATATACTTTAAAAATTTTAGAAAATATTACAAGTGATAATAAATCGCTTAACGAATACTAAACTACATACCAAAGTAGTAGTTTGGAAACAGCAGGCTTCGCCGAGGTAGGTGTGTAAGATAGTTTATCAAGTAATAAATAATTACTTTTTAATATCGGCTACATCAATGTATTATGCTAAAAATGCTATATTGTTTGTACGTCAATTTAATTTATTTCTGCGATTATTCTCGTTGCATTATGGGTTACCCATGACATCAATGGTAAAGATGGTTCGGCTAAACGCTTAGCGAAATCCCATGGACGATGACGATGCATTATCATCAACACTTAGTAATATTTTACGTGCAAAAATTTCAAGTTTTATTGGTAAATTTGTTTCTCAATATTCGTGACAAACAGAAGTAAATCAAAATTTCCAACCACCGATGTGGATAAGCTCTTCCTTAAATTAACCGCTCCCAACCTAAATATATAGTTAGTCGTTAATGGAAGTAGTTGGGTCTCAACACTCCATACATCGCACAACTACGTATAAGAAAACAGATCTAGTCAATGATAATCGTTAAGATAATAAACCTGTAGGCTAATAAGAAAGTTAGTTTTCAGTGAGGGAGCATTGATATACTTTAAATGCAGAAACTTTAAATATAATCTATTACACGTACCCACACCATTGTGTTGGATGGATAACGATGGATCTTCTGCAAGAGACCATGTGAGAAGAGATTCCGGACTTAGTAAACCAGCAGATACGTTCCCTATAATTAAAGTAAGCACTTGTGCCATTTAGAGATTCCCAATTGGAGCACCACCCTACAACTGAATAGAATAATCATACCTTATTTTCCACCCTCCTCCAGATTCACTTGGTGAAGTGGGGACATAAACCGCCATCATATGCTTCCGGCGATGTGTCTGCGGGTAAGAATAACTTCTCACTCAAAGAGTGGTCTGAATTTAAAGACCCGTAGAAATTAACAAGAGAGAGCTGTGCAGTGGTGGCGCGAATAATGAATATATTTTCGATATCCGAGAGGAGGAGAATGATAATTTTTCATTTATGATATATCATAATGAAAATGACAATGGTCAACGTGGGTTTCTTCATAAGTAAAGTGAATGTTTGCTACTCTTTGCGGTGTAATTTTCTCCAGCTAGCGGATCGGATTGATAGAATTAGCTTTTTTTAGGACTCAAACAGTGATAACCGGTGAATTACGAGGTTCTTGGATGGAGAGTAATTTGTTGATGATACTTTGTGAAACGGGTCCATTTTGTTTCCAAAATAGGTGTACACATATACAGAAAAAATATTATATACTAGAAGGTGACATCCAAATTCCTCAGCTATGATAAAAAGAGCGGTTAAGAATGGGTTATAAACACTTTGGTAGGTAACCAAGTAAGTGTACTGTTCAAATGTACGGACCTTGCTCACTAAAACAATCCAAACTGAGTTAATATTGTTTTTCATTGTGATGGACCCAGGAAATTTTGGATGCCGTCTAGAGGAGAAAAATTCATAACGGGGGGGCCCACACGTGATTTTGGGAATTCTCACATTGAGGAGGAAGGGAGTGAAAATGTGTGGATCTCGTCGCAAAACTAGATGGATTGAAAATAAATATCAATAAATATATGTTAGTAGATATATCAATATGGGGTTCCTGGCGCACTTTCGGGAAGCCCGGGACCGAAAAGCAATTAGGTGAAAAATAACTGTTCAATGTACCATAAAAGGGAAGCTGAGAAATAACACAGTAGCAAATCTCAATGAAAAAAAATTAACCGAATCATACAGTCGTTCTGTGCTCCTAAAAGGCGATCCGGTACCATTAACATATCTACGCTGTGGAATGTAAAAATTAACCCCATATCTAACAGCTGGTTAAGCTTTCTACTTCTTAAGCTGTGCTTGTGTAAAATGTTGTTTCAAATCTGTCTACGAAATAAAGGAAAAATCTTCAAATGACAGAGCGAGGTGTTGCTACTAACAGACCGACCAATCACGATAATCAGCTTACGCCTGCGTCATATTCGTTACGTGATATCACGCCGTTGCGAAGAGGGCGCAATCGTTGGTTTACACAGCACCATTATTGTTAAATAAATTTTTATCCTATTCTAGAATGTGAGCGCGAAAAAATATCAAGTCCCGATATTCTGGCACAAAAAAGAAAATTTTAAGAAAAAACTATGATCGCCATTTATAATTACTAAAAAGTCACGAAAAAAAACAAAGCAAAATTCACGATAATGGAACTAAAATAATTTAAGGACAAATGGGCTAGAGAATAAAACCAAAATGCCGATCACGGAAAACATGGTTTTAATAATTTAAGAAAAATTTACGTGGCATTATTAAGAAGTGGAAATTTTCAAAGTTGAAAAAGAAAAAATCTCGACCCTATTTAATGATGAAAAACTTCAATTTCAATAGCTGTAAAACGTTGGCTATCCCGGTACTAAACGATAAAACCCAAGTCCCCTGAAATGATCGAAGAAATTGATCAAACCCTTAAAGTAAAAAATCCGAAAATATCATTGATGTTAGAAGAACTTTTAATCCTCAATACCACGGTCTTTTCAAGCAATAACATTTTAAACAAACATTGAACGACAATTCCATGTTCAATTTATTACAATTATATCTTTCAATTATGCGGTCAGAAATTAAAACGTTTAATCGAGAAATTTCAAGAAAATGTTAAAAATATGAGAGGGCCTAATCTCTCTTTGGAATGTATGAATACGAACGAACTTTAGTGAATGGTGAAACCGCAAACATGTCGTAATGTATTTTGTACTATCAATGCAGGACGAAATCTTTGACGTAACGACGACTTTAGTACTAAGCAATTTAATAAATTAACACATCGAGAAACAAACGAATAATCCAAATAAAGGTTCCCGGGATGGACCATTTACAAAGTTGTAAAACAACTAGTTTGTGAGCCCTTAAACAAACACTAAATGAATGAATGCAGGATCATAACATCGATTTACCAAAGAATATACAAAGATTAAAAAAGGCTTGTATTAAAATTATATATAAAAATAGAGATGATATTTTGTTGCTTTATTTTACTCAATGAAGATGTTGCTATTGAAAAAACCAGAAAGAGACTGTGGAACTTGTGTACAAAGCAATACGAAAAATTTGGTGAATGAATCGAAAATAATATTTCTGCAGGTTTTGTAGTATCCAATGTCTCCTGATAGATATACAAATATTGTGAAATATAACGAAGTGCATACAATTCCCAAAGTGATAAAGTATCCAACAATTGTCTATCCCAATGTCTACAGTGTTTGATGAAAATATTAACATTGGTTTCCCAGTTACAAATTTCTGTATCTGGTAAAAAATATGACGCTGAAACAAACATTGATTTATTGTTATGTTAAACAAGATGATAAACCTCATTAGTTAAGTTTTGATAACACGATTTAAATAAGCTTGTTTCTTCGCAGTTGTCTAAAACATAAAGAAAGAAAATTTTTGTAGTTGAAGATGTTTTAAGCCATTTTTACAAATCTGGAGATTTAACAGATCACTTAGAAATTTGTAAAAATTCATTGAAGTTTGTAAGCCAATTATGCCATTTCCAGGTCAAACAACTAAATTTACTAATTACCAAAAGAAATTTAACCATCCGTACGTAATTTATATGGACTTTGAGAGCATATTAGAAAAAATTCCGACATGCAAGAACAATCCACAAAGATCGACTACAACCAAGATTCAGAGGCACATTCCTTATGGTTTTTACTCTATATTTAGTGTCGAATGTGACCAATCACATGTACAAACCGATATGTTATCGTGCCAAAAATGAAGAAGATTTGAAAAACGTCCCGACAAAATTGTTTGAAGAACTCAATAAATTATCGAAATACATAAGCGAAAAAATATAATTCTAAGAACATGAAAACCTATGAAATTGACAGAAGAAGAAGAAATTTCGTATCAAAATTCAAAACGTTTGTCATATCTGTGAATGGTCTGCTTATGATGTTGGGGTCAATTCAGTATGGTTTTACTCCCTGATAGTTGGAAAGATAAGAGTTATAATAAAGTGAGAGATCATTGTCATTTAACCGGCAAGTTTCGAGGCGCAGCTCATTGCATGTTGCAATCTAAATTTGAAATTTCCTCAGAATATTCCCGTTTTCTGCCACAATATGTCAAATTACGATACTCATTTGTACATAAAAGAATTGGCTAAACAATATGGAAATGTTGATTTGATTGCAAAACACCGATGAAAAAAAATATATAAATTATTCTGTAAATTCTGGATATGGCTATGAATTCGAAGGTGATAAGCCAAGAAAATTCATCAAGTTTTCGTTTGTAGACACGTTCAGATTCATGGCCTCGTCTATAGAAAAGTTAGCTAAAAATCTAAAGAGAGAAGACTTCAAACATACAAATCATTTTATACAAGATGGACTGAATGAGATAATAGAAAGACAGCCAAATGACGACGACGAGATTTTTAAAATTCTATCTGGAAAAGGAATATTTCCCTATGAAATTTATCGACAGTATTGAAAAACTTGATTACACAGAAGAATTGAGAATTCAAGATTTCTATTCACTTTTTTGACAGAATGAGAGCATATCTGAGAAAGATTTTTCAACACTACTTAAATGTTTGGAAACAAATTAAAAGAGAAAAATCTTGGAAATTACTCTGATTTGTACAATATCCAAGATGTTTTATTGCTTGCTGATATATTCGAAAATTTCAGAAACATTTGCCTTAAATTGTTATAAACTCGATCCGGCACACTATCTAACAGCTCCCAGTCTCGCATGGGACGCAATGTTAAAATTAACGAAAATTGAGCTTCAGCTAATTAACGATTATAATATGTATTTGATGATTGAAATAAGGCATTCGCGGGGGCATTTCTCAGTGTATTAAACGATATGTGAAAGCAAATAACAAATATTTAAAAGATTTTGATAAGACAAAGCCCGAAAACTATTTTACTCTATCTCGATGCCAACAACCTTTATGGGTATGGTCTTATGCAAAAAAAACTGCCGTTTAGTGATTATCAAGTGGATGGATCCTAAAACGTATACAAAAGAAGAGTGGCAAGAAACAATTTTAGAACTCACTGGCGACGAAGATTATGGCTATATTCTCGAAGTCGATCTTGGATATCCAACAAATTTTACACGAACATCACAAGGATTTACCTCTTGCTCCAGAACATTTTAAAACAAACTTTGCACAACTCTACTGGATAAAACTGAATACGTTGTTCATTCGAGAAAATTTGAAGTTCTATTTGGAACAAGGTATGATTTTGAAACATGTGAATAGAGTTATTGCATTCGATCAGAAGCCTTTTATGAAAGAATACATTGATTTTAACACAAACATGAGAACCAAAAGCTACAAGCGACTTTGAAAAGGACTTTTATAAGCTGATGAACAACTCAGTGTTTGGAAAATCTATGGAAAAATGTGAGAAACAGATGTGATATTAAGCTTGGAAATGAAGAATTTTCAATGAAACAAGCTAAGAAAACAAATTTCAAATGCTTTAACATCTTTGACGACAACTGTATAGCGAGTCACATGTACAAACAAAAGGTTAAATTTAACAAACCGATTTACATAGGATTTTCAGTCTCGACCTCTCAAAATTGCTAATGTACGAGTTTTTATTACAACAAATTAAAGAAGTTTGATCCAGATTTGAATCTGTGTTACATGGATACAGACAGTTATTTTCTAGAATTGAAACGAGATCCTTTTAAAATTATTAAAGAAAATATAGATGACTTTGATACAAGTGATTATCCAAAAGATCATGAATGTTTCACTACTAAAAATAAGAAGGTAATAGGGAAAATTCAAAAGATGAGTTAAATAGCGAAGTTTTAGAAGAATTTTGTGGTTTAAGGTCTAAGATGTACTCGTACAAAATATCTAGAATAAAAACCCAGTTAGGTGTAAAGGAATTAAGAGAAGCGTTGTAAATAAAACAATAAATATCGAAAACTTGAAGAGATTGTTTGTTCGAAGATAAAGAAGAATTTAGGGAGATGACAGTCATCAAAAAGTTATAAACATGAGTTGTACACTGTTACCATAAACAAGCTGGGCACTGAACGCTAAAGATGATAAGAGAATTGTCCTAGAAAATAAGATCGATACAGTACCGTATGGCTATAAAAATGAAGCAAAATCTGATATATTAGACGAATTAAATAAACTTGGAAACTTTGATATGTAAATGGAAGATGATTTAATTCACTGTCACAAAGTGTAAAAAGAAAACGAAAAATATAGATTCAAAAAATCGTTCAAACTCAAAATGGATTGTATAGAAATTGCTGCAAAATGTTCAAAATGTAAGACAAACAAGAGTAAGTTTTATAAAGAATCCAAATCCAAAACCTGTTAAGCAAGAATTGAAGACTAAAGATGAGATAGAGATTGAAGCTCGAGAAATTCATGCACCAGTACGAAAAAAGTTTAAAAAGAGAAAAATTATAACATTAGGAATTGACGATTTATGGGCAGCAGATTTAGTTATAATGTCTAACTATTCAGATCAAAAATGATGGATTTAAGTATATGTTAAATGTTATTGATACTTTCTCAAAATATGCTTGGTCAAGAGCTATCAAAAGAAAAAACGGCAAGGATATTTCAAAAGCTTTCGAAGATATAGTAAAGATGCCGATAAGGATCAATCACAAACCTCCTAACCTACTTCATACAGATAAGGGTTTAGAGTTTAAAAATAAAGAATTTAACGATGTTTTGAGGAAATACAACATTAAGATTTATCATACTGAAAAACGAAGAGAAATCAAGTATTGTAGAGAGATATAACAGAACTCAAAATGAGAGAATGAAAGTAATTTTTGAGATTAATAAAAACTTTAAATGGATCGATATTCTTCAAAACATAGTCACAAATTACAATGATACGGTTCACAGCACAATCAAAATGAAGCCCAAAGACGTAGATAAGGATGCAGAAAAGGAGTTATTAGAGACCGTTTTTCAAGTATGTTCCACCTGAAATTCACACGAAAACTAAATTTAAAGTCAATGATCATGTAAGAATTGTTAGTAAAAAACAAACATTTTCGAACAAATATAAGAACAATTGGTCAAGAGAAATCTTTGGTGATTTATCAAATTAATAACACAGATCCTGTAACTTATAGTATAAAAGATTTAAATAATGAAGAAATAACCGGAAAGTTTTTATGAATATGAATTGAAGAAGTCAAAACTGTAATATAAATTTTCTATATATAAATGGCGCATCAAAAAGAAATGTACAAAGTGCAAAGAATTTAAAGATTTAAATGAATTTTATAAAGATAAAAATAGGAAAGATGGAATGCATTATAATTGCAAAGATTGTGAAAGGGAATATCATAAAGAATTATATGATAAAATAGAAAAATTAACTTTGGAAGATAAAGAATGTCTTAAATGTAAAGAAACTAAAAAAATTTTCAGAGTTTAATAGTGATCACTATAGTAGAGATAAGAAAGACTCATATTGTAAAGATTGTGTAAAGAAGAAATCTTCATAGATTATATTATGAAGATACTCAATGTGAAATGTGGAAGAACTATAAAATGGTTAAATAATTATCAAAAACATTTACAAACCAAATATCATAAGTTAAGAGTTTAAACATTTTCATTGTGTAATAATTTTTTCTATTTAAATGGAGTCTCAAAAGAAATGTACAAAGTGTCAAGAAGAGAATAGAAAAGACTGTTATTGTAAGGAATTATATGATAAAAATGAACAAATTAACTTTAGAAGAGAAAAAGTGTTACTTTTGTAAAGAAATTAAAAATATTTCTGAATTTTAATAACTGGCAGTATAGTAAAGATAGAAAAGATGCTTTTTGCAAAGATTGTGCTAAAAAAATTTTCAGCGAAAGTTATAAAAAGGAAATGCCTTGTGAATATGAAAAAAAAATTCTACGAATGGTTACCTAGTTATGCTAAACATTTACAAACAAAATATAATAAATCGAGAGTTTTTAGTAAAATTTAGAAACATTTTCATCGTGTAATTTAGATATTCTATAAATCAGTCGAGATTCTGCCATATTTGTAGTAAAATGATTTCCGTTGTATAAAATATTCAAAGATTCTTTCATTTGGTTGTAGAGATTTATACTATTTTGGATCTCCTTGTCTTAATAAAAATTTCCATTTCTGGGTAATCAATTTCAAGTTCTTTCAATCTTTTCGGTATTTCTCTCTTTTGAGCTCTGATAACGTAATAAGGATATTCCCACATGTGATTCTTCTTAATTAATACAAAAACATGGTGTTTTTTCTTAGCAAAATCTTTACAAACAAGGTCTGGTTTCATTAAGTCAATTTTTACACTTTTGTTTTGTGATTATTTCCGTTTTTATTTCATCTTTAATTTTGCAAGTGTTTAACTTCGTCCTCTAAATATTTAATCTTGTTTTCAAGTTTGTACTCACCAAATTTTCTAATGGAGGGTAAAACCTCTTTTGTAACCCACTTTTGAAAGGTTTTTGCTTCTAATTTATTAGATCTTAGTATTAAAGAATAAAATCCAGATTCATTAATGAAAATAGTGTCAGGATGAAGATTTTGATAAAGGTGTCTATGGCATAGACTCTTGTTAATTTATTTATATTTAAAGGCTATTTTTCTCGTCATTATCAATATTATTTGATGATAGCTTGTCTAGTTATTTTCATATTGTAAAATTTCTGCAACATCTTTAGCCTTAAAAACAAAAAATTCATTATTTTCGTCAACAATCGTGCAAATGTTGTCTTTATTATTGAATGTAAGTTGATTGGTTGAGTAGGTCTACAACTGACTCCATTTAGATAGATAAAGAAACTTTAACTAGTAATTTTTATTTACAGTATAAAGTCCAGATTCATTGATAAAAACAGGGTCAGGATGAAGATTGTTAAGGGGCCATTCGATATAGCCCCTTGTTTTTTAAGTAAAAATATTGAATTTTGTCATCATCATCAACTCATTTTTTATTCCTTTTTCAATCTTAAAAATATATTGTTGTTTTACTCTCATTATTTAATAAATTTCCCTCAGAGTCTTGTTATAGGTTAGAACGATTTTTTGAATTCTTTTAATATTTTTTCTAATTGGAATATAATCGATTTCATTCGGTTTTTTTTTTTCCACTGATTTTTGATCCATAAGCAACATTTGGGAAAAAAGTGTACACTAATTTCAGATTCTTTGTGTAAATGTTCGGTATGATTTTCAAAATACTAGGTTCAACGAGATTGCAGTGCACTTCAATTACATCGAACGGTCTAAATTTTGGCGTTTTATTTCCTAAATATACCTGATTTGTGCTCAATAGTTTCTTGAAACAAATCCCTAATAAATTCTACAATAATTGCTGAAAACATTTATTCTTACTGGTGGATTTTATTTTGAATTTTATTAGAGAGATAATGTTTTTTTGCATTTCAAACTTGTTTTCGTCAAAGATTTAAAGATATTTATCTGATTGTTTGGTGAATGTTTTCAGATAATTTTTAAGGGAATTTTTTATTTGATCGGAAGGTATATATATCCTTTGTTTAAACCATAATATTTTTGTTATGTTCTTCTCACTAAATCCTATACAATAAGGAAAGAACTTTCAATGTAATATTTATTTACAAAATTGGTCAGAATAAAAACCGCTTAAACCGATAAAAATAATTTGATTCTTCCTCTAAGTGTATAGGATGTTTCCAAGTTTTAAAAACTAATTTAGAGCTTTCTGAAGTCAACTTTGAACAGCTTCATTTTCGCAAGCGTTGCTTCAAGATGAAAATCTTCTATTTAAATGGAGAAATTTTTAAAGCAAAAAGATCAGATAAAACTTCAAACGTTTTGAAGAAAATAAGAAAGATCAACCAATCAGATTGTTAATTGTTGGTTCAAGTGGATGTGGAAAAACAACTTTACTATTGAATTTTATCTACAATAGGTTGATTCCTTATTCCAATTTGTATGTTTTTAGTAAATCTTTAGAACAAGACGCCTATAAAAAATTACAAGAAAGATTTGAAAATATTGAGAAAAACTTAAACAAAAAAATATCACATTTTTATAATGCTTCTGAGGACATAGTTCCCGTTAAGCGAATGTAAACCCAATTCGTTAATCGTTTTTGATGATTGTATTTTAGAAAATCAAGACGTTTATTAAGGAATATTTCGTAATGTCCCGTCACAAAAACATATCTTGTATCTATCTTTCCCAATGCTTTTTCAAAGGTTGATAAACAAGTTATAAGAAATAACCTGAATATGTTGTTGTATTTTTAAGCAAGATTGATCACTATTCGAGAAAGATTTATAACAATTATGTGGGATCTGATATGAGTTTTAACCACTTTATTGAGTTATGTGATAAAATTTGGAAGGAAAGACTACGGATTATTAACTAATTAATCTAACTTTGAAGCCTAAAAATGGTAAATATCTGAATAAAATTTTCTAATATAAATGCTGCTCAGTGGTCTGACAAATCTACTTGATAAAATATTTGTTACAATTATTTTTATATTATCTTTTAATTTTTATTTACATTATGAAAATAACAGAAAAAACGGTAAATCTGGTCACGTTCCACGTTTCACGTTCCACGTTCACGTTCCATGTTTCACGTTCATGTTTCCACGTTCATGTTTCACGTTCATGTTTTCACGTTCGTGTTTACGTTTCACGTTCATGTTTTTACGTTCGTGTTTACGTTTCACGTTCGTGTTTTACGTTCCACGTTCACGTTTTACGTTCCGTGTT
>NW_025783901.1:0-25049 GCF_021130785.1 Homalodisca vitripennis
GTGCGAGCGGCGATGTACGGTTTCAATGGTAGCAGAGCGTGGTTTAGCTGCTCTCTCAGCAGTCTCTCAGTTGTTGTTTTGTTTGTTGGTGTAGGTTAGTGTATATTTGCAGGGTTTCCTTCTATTAGGTAGCAGGTATTAAGTTCTTCACTTTGGACCTCGTCAGTGTAAGCCCTCTGTGAGTTGAGTCCCACTTAGGTTACTAAGTAATTGTTGCGTACGCTTTGTTGTTTTATTGTTGTATTTATTTTGTCTTAATTGTTTGGTATGGCGTTTTCCCCTGGTGCCTGAACTTCTACGCAAGCCCGAGTTGGTTTTTGAGGTCCTGGGCGAGAGGACAGAAGCCCGAGGGAGATGTGAGGGTATTAAGAGCTCAATTACGGGCTTGTATAGCGTTGGACCGCAGCTGGAATGCAGAGTTCCAAATTAATTACAGAATTTGAGTTTTGTAAAACCCGAATGGAAGAATTAGAAGACGATATTAATTTTGAGTCACTTCCCATGTCCGGGTCAGCAAAGGCTAGATTGGCATCTCAGCTTTTACATTGGCGTGACAGAATAGTTTTACTTATGTCAGCTCCTAGTTTGGACTCTGATATTAAAAGTTGGGCTTTTTCGGCCAGTAACAAATTAAAACAAGCCTTAGATGGTTTGAGTGAGGTGCGCTCGGTGAAAGAGAAGGGGTACTATATACCGCTGTCACTCCAACGGAGGTTCCCACTACTATTACTTTTGCTAACCATCCACCGTGCTCTTTCTTTCGAGCCTCCCAGAGTTACTATGTCTCCGATGGGTAGTGGCCCTCCTGAAGCGGCTGGTGAGGCATCATCTATAGTTGTGCCTTCCTTTTCTAGCTTTGGCAAACTGCCCCATCCTTTGGGGAGTGTTTTACAACACTTCCCCCAGAGTTTGATGGGCTTGACATACTAACTTACTTATCCATTTCCTTCTGGAAGTTTTTAAGCTAAGAGAATTTCCTGGTATGACAGATGCCATGCTTATGCAGATTTTAGCGCAGTTTTCCTTAAGGCCGCTTTTTTGATCGCCTTCTAGACTGCCTTAAGAGAGGTGCCACTTTTGACCAGTTCTACGCCGAGATCTTGGAGTTCCTTTGTACCTGCTCGGGTTAGGGAGCGTTTTGCGGGTGGAACGCGTTTACCGTCCTCAGGCACCAGACGAGACGTTGAGCCATTTTTGTCGGGGAGATACGGGATGTAGCCCGGGTGTTGCGCTTGAGCTTGAGCGAAAACGGAGTTTGGTGAGCCTTATTTTTGGAGGGCATTAAACCTGAGGAACGCTCCCGTTTGATTTTTTTGTAGCCGTCCCGCATCTTTTTGCGGATTTGGACCGCCTCTCCATCATCTCTAGAGGGGTTCAGGATGCGGATGATCAAAGGGAGGGCCATGATGAGGCATCTTCCTCACTTGACATCCGGGGCCGGTCCATGCTCCGGTGCAGTCTGAGCCAGCGGCTGCTCCTTCCCGTAGGCAGCCTCCTACCTGTTATGGCTGCAAGCAAGTGGGACATATTAGACCGTTTTTGTCCACTTAATAAAAAAAACTAGTAAGGCTTGCGGACGAGTAAGCCCGACTCGTGCCGTTAAAGGTAATTTTGAGGGCAAATATGTACCTAATTTTGATGGTAAAAGGGTAGCTGGTTTAATACAGAACAGAAAGAAAACAGAAAGAAATAGACTTGGGGACCAGTTTATCATCGTTGGCCGAGAGGGGAGGTTGCTGCTCTGGCTGCGCGGGGAGTAAGGGCTGCCCGCTCAACCTGCCCACAACTGGATGTGCTTGTGGGGAATGTGGTGCAGAAGGCCCTGGTTGATTCTGGGTCAGCACGCAGCCTGATTTCTTTGGTCGTTTTTTGAAGATCTAAAATCCTCTGGGCTAATACGGCAGGTTGAGCCTAGTTCACTTATCTGCTGGACTGCTTCACGCACACCTTTACCTATTATCTGTAGTGCCCAGATTCACATCAAAATTAATTATTTCTCTTGGGATTGGAGCTTTTTGGTGGCTAAGGACCTGACTTTTCCTTTCATCTTGGGAGCAGATTTTATCGGAAAAACTGGCATGATTTTGGATTTGGCCTCCAGTCATGTTTTTCTTTGCTTTCGCCAGGCGGGTGCTCGTTCCCTTTTCAGATGTCGAGTCTCGTGGGACTGCTGCCTTAGAGATGGAAGATAAGAGCTTTGACTCCTCCTGACCAACTAGGACATCTTACGCCCGAAAGAGGCTGAGGACATAAGGCAGATTTGTTCCAGTTTTCCTGAAGTCCTAACTGACAAACTGGGCACGACCAATCTCTTGGAATACGAGATTCGTCTTACAGACAACCCGTCCTGTACGTTCCCATCCATATAAGCTTGCTCCGCCCAAGATGGAAATTCTGAGAAATATGATTGTATGATTTACTTAAGAGTGGGGTAAATCGAGCCGTCTTGCTCAAATTTTTCCAGTCCAGCGTTTTCTAGTGCCGAAACCTAATGGGAAGTTCAGATTGGTCCTGGATTATCGAAAGCTCAATGCTCAGATAGAAATTGACTCCGTGCCTCTCCCCGATTTGCATTCTGCTTTCGACTGGTTTGGTAAGGCCAAGTATTTCTCCATTTTTGATCTTAATCAGGCATACCATCACATTTCCTCTAAAACACGAGTCTCGACCTCTCACTGCCTTTTGTGTGCCTTGGAATTTTGTACCAGTTCACCCGAGTGCCAATGGGCTTGGCTGTGGGGCCCAAACACTCACCAGACTCCTGGATTCTATCTTTCATGATGTCAAATTTAAGTTCGTGTTCAACTATCTGGATGACCTGCTTGTGTACAGTGAGAGTTATGAGGAGCACTTGGCTCATCTAGAGGAAGTTCTAACTAGGCTGCGAGAGGTCTGGCCTTACCGTCAATCCTGAAAAGGTGAGTTTTGCTCAGCCTGAAATATCGTTTCTGGGTCATCTTGTCTCTTCTCGAGGTGTTGGTATTGATCCAGAGAGAACCCAGGCAATCAGGGAGTTTCCTCCTCCTAAGGATGCCAAGGCGATTGCCCCGTTTTGTGGGAATGATAAATTTTTATCGTCGTTTCATCCCCCAATGTTGCTGAGGTGGCGGCCCCTCTGAACTCTCCTTAGGAAAAAGGGTGCCAAGTTTGAGTGGGGTGAAGCGCAACAGACTGCTTTTGAGCAGCTGAAAGAAGCAGTGATTGCAGCCTCCAGTCTTGGCTATGCCTGATTTCAGTCGTAAAGTTCGTCTTTGCAAACTGATGCTTCCTCCCTTAGCCGTTGCTGCTGTTTTTATCGCAAGAAGTAGATGGTATCCGGCAGCCCATAGCTTATGCTTCACGCACGTTAACCCCTTGTGAGAAGAAGAGTTGTTCTGTTTATGAGCTGGAATGTTTGGCTGTCGTGTTTTGGAATTAAACAAGTTCAGGCGTTACCTAGAACATAAAGAATTTTTGTTGGAAACCGACAACCAGGCACTTTCTTGGCTCCTTGCCCACCCCCGTCAGCTCGGGAAGATTGGTCGCTGGGTAGTCCCAAATTTCTGCCCTTAAGTTTCACAGTGCAGCACGTGCGAGGCACCCAAAAATATCATAGCGGACACTCTGTCACGCATGTATCACTTACCCAACGACCACCAGAATTTATCAGAGCCGCCATGTTGTGGCGTGCTCCTAGACTTTCCTCTGGCATTTTCGGACATTGTTCCACACCAACTTTAAGGATCCCGAGCTGACTGCTATCATCAATGAGCTTAAAAACGGAGGTGCCCACCCTCCTTATTTTTCTGTACCGAGGTTGCTCTATGCTGCCGTGACAAGCAGCGGAGAAAACCTAAGTTAGTGCTGCCAAGCTTTCTTGTACCGATGGTCTTTCAGTATTTTCATTCTTCTCCTGTGGGCGGACATCTAGGAATTCATAAGACCATCGCGAAGATTAGGGATCAGTTCATCTGGAAAGGTATGGACCGGGATATTGCAGCTCGAGTACGTTCTTGTGAACTGTGCTCGCTAAGCAAACCCGCTCAAAATACCAAGTTGGGTCTTTTGTCATCTGAGGTGGCGGAAAAAAACCTTTGGAGAAGGTTTTCATTGACTATGTTGGGCTCTCTCCCGCGTAGCAAGTCCGGAAATAAGTTTTCCTACTTGTTTGTGTGGATGCCTTCTCCAAGTTTGTTTGGTTGTTCCCATTGCGGAGTGCTTACCGCGCAGCTCACGGGTGCAAGCACTTCGTAACCTTTTTTTTTTCAACACACTTTGGAATCCCCTGCCACCTTAGTTTCCGATAATGGTTCACAAAGTTTGTCTCCAATATCTTTAAAAGAATGTGCTTTGGGCACGGAATCCGCCATGTGACTACTTCCTACTTCCCCTTTCTATCCTCAGCCTTCTCACGCCGAACGGTTTAATCGCAATCTTCGATCTGCTCTCATTGCCTTTCATGCGGAAAATCAGACCACCTGGGATCAACAACTACCTTGGATCCAATTTGCCTTTAATACGGCCCAGCATGAAAGTCACAAGGCGGTACCTTTCGAGTTATTATTTGGCTTTCCGCCAAACAACCCTTTGGCGAACCTTTGGAAAATTAGCGATCTTCTGCCACCTCCTGGTACTCCCAATGTGAAAGCCACTTGGGAGGCAGCCAGGCGGAATCTCATTCGGGCTAGGGAGTTAGTAAGGAGGAAAGTACAACCGAGGTCGTATTGCCAATCCCTTCCAGGTGGGGGATCTAGTTTACTGCAAGGCTCACCCGGCTGTGGGATAAAAGAGCTGCTAAACTTTGCTACAGGTGGACTGGTCCCCACTGCATCTTGAAGTTTCTGACTCCGGTGGACTGCCCGACTGGGGAGATCCTCAGTCCGGGAAGATTTTCAGAAAGGCGCACATATCCCATCTGAAGCCTTGCCGGAGTCATCCGTGATTTTCTCTTTAGTCGGTGCGGGAGGGTTTTAGGTCCAGAGGCCTGATCTAACCTCTGCTCCTTCTTCCTGATCAAGGTTCCTGTTTTCTTCTTTTGTACCCACGCAACTCTTGGAGGGATTTCTTGCCTCCAACTGGATTTTCTTGGTTTTCCCTTCTGCAGACTTCAGGGTTTCCGTTTATAATTCTTCAACCATTGGGGGGAGAGGCATTTCGTTTGGTTTCTTCATTTTGAAGAAATTAACAGAGGGGAGTTCCTCCTTTTGGGGGGGGGAGTCTGAGCCGGTTCAAATACCTATATCTCCCCGGCTCATGTGTGTTTTATAATAGTGTATGTGTGTGTGGGTTTATTGGCTGCAGAGGCCAACTGACCATTTGAAGGCGTTTGGCCTTTTCCGGGAGGGTGGCGTCAAGACTCCGAACCGTGGTGTACAAGTTAGGAGTAGCTCCAAATTGAAAATTTTGTTTAATTAAGTTGTTTTGTTAGTTTTACTGAGCTGTTTTCCTTCTGACATGTGCGGCTAAGTTTACGGCCCCTCACTGATGAGGTCCAAGAGATGAGTTGATTTTCCTCCTGTCATCTTCTCCATCATGCGTGGGTCCCAGAGAACCTTCGCTTTTGCGCTCTGCTGAAGGACGGCCACCATGATGGACAATATCTTCTAGTCAACATCTGTGATACCCTGCTCATATTTTTTATTTATTTGTTATTGTCATTGTTGCCATTTATATAGTTTTATATTTTGTTATTTAATTTTAAGTTAGTTTTAGATATTATTTAGTTATTTCTTGGATTTCATTAGGAGCCCGCCCTTAGCCGAAGGATACCGGGGTGGAATTGGCATTTCTTGTTTCAAATTATGGCTTTTCTAATTTTTTGTATGCAGGTGCACCTGACAAGGATTTTTTTGAGGTATATACTACTGCAGGCACCTTTTTTTTTATATTTTTTTTATTTTTATTTTATAGCCTATATATTTATATTGACAGGAAGGTTCATTTTGGTGTGAAATTTGTTGAAAAAATTTTGTTTTTCTCTCGCTGGATAGGCCTATGTTATGTCATAGTAAATGAACCTGAGTATACTGACCACGTGTGTTCTTTATTTTACCTAGTTTAGTTTTGATCCGGCATCCCGTTCGCCACCATGGGGGCGCGCCTTCCCTGATGGTTTGCTGTGGGTGGTGTGCGAGCGGCGATGTACGGTTTCAGTATAATTTTTCAAATAAAACTATTTATAAGTGTGACGTGATTTTGTGGACATCCGTATTAGTTCATGTTCGAGGTAACATTAAACAACGTAATATAAATTAAATTTGAAAATAATGTAGATTAAAATTTTGAACGAGTAGGTAATTCAAATGCATATGGAGTGAATAATATTTAATTTTTTACCAATTTCCATTGTTTAGTACTAACATAATTATTAAAATCAGCATTTAAACAGAAAAATACAAAAGGGTTGATTACTTAAAAATAGTATATTTTAAAATAGAATGAGTGAGCGGCTTTGATTATAAAACGTCATGTCAATAATAATCAATTAACATTTTAATTACCTTGTTTTAGATTTAGAGTGCACCATTTGTTTTTATTCCGGTGGCCTAATTTGCAAGCACAACAAAAGCTTTCCAACTTGGTATTAGTAAATGTTATGTTACTTATAATTGTTTTCATGTTTACAGTATAATTTAATCCCCACAGTTTTATTTATTATTATAAGCACTAGAAATTGTTGTACTACACATATAAAAAAAAACTCGTTAAAGCACATTAACGCCTAGTATTTTTTTCGTTAACAATCCACTTAAAAATCGTTAACAATCTTGTGGCAATTGACTTGGTTCTGCCCGTGACTTACAGGACCGTTAGTTTTTATCAAACGGCCACTAGGTGTAGTAGTTAGATTTTATTGGCCGCTGGAGTCGCATTCGTGAATATTAAGTTACATTTGTTACATTACAGGTAAAATTAGTTATATTTGACAAATTATCAATAATGTAAGAGGAAATAATTTTGTACAATTATATATTAGATTCGGGCTGTATTAGAATAGAATTGAATAGAAACATTTTTTATTTCCAAAAACATATACACATAGATATTAGATTTTTTTACATTTCATAAATAGTAAATTACCCTTTTACTATAATACTTACTAAGTGGCGATCAAAACAAAACAATTTCATTTTAAGTATAGTAGTTGGATAAGTACTATTTATATAATTTAAGTAAACTATTTATTACATATTAACATATATTCTAAAATGGAAATTAGCCTACATGGGCAAGCAGCCTGTGCGTAAGGCTAGAGTCGTACTAAAAAGTGTATGTTATCTAGATGTCGAAAAAAGTGTTACTGTTACGTGTCGGTGTGTTTTAAGGCATAAAATGTAGAAATGTAGTTGTGTGATGAAGGAGATAAGAGATAATATTGTCGTATTAGACAAAACCATCGGTTAGAATTAAGACCACATACACAAGACCGTGATATGACGATCGCCGGGGGGTGAGGAGGGGTCAAGGTCAGGTTGGTCCCCAGTCTGAGAGAATAAAAGTCTCGGATCCTTGGACTCCAATTTGTAACAACAGTTCTGTGACATTATATTTAGATTTTGTAATACTACCTGATTCAAATAAATTTAAATGCTGAAATTTGTTACATATGTTTCTAAATAGAATATGTGAAATATAGTAAGAATTGGTTTTTGAAAAGGATTTATCTAATCTAATTACATTAATACCAACGTGTTCTGAAATCTTGTTTGGTGAGAGTGCAAAATTTCTGGTAATATTGTATTAGAATTTTTGTAGATGTGAATTAGTAAATTTTGTATTATATAACTGTCGTAGTGAAAGTAGGGAGGATTCCTAAAAGAGAGACTCATGTCGATAAACGCACATTTTTCCTCAACCCTGCCTTTAGTAGACTCTTTTGAGTAATGAAAAGAGGTTCGAGAAGCGTTTTACACGCACCGCCCCACTCAATGTTACTGAAGGAAAGAAGAGTGACTGAACGTAAGCATAATACGCTAATTTTATCTCGTTTTCCGTTTAAAATTTCACTTAGTTTCCTAAATGCATAAATGTACTTTCTAATTTTGTTTAAGGACACAATCAACGTGCTCAGACCATTTTTAGGCGAGAGTCAAAAACAACTCCCAGGTATTTTGTAGCGTTTTACGAGCTTCTATTTCCTTTGCACCCACATGTCGAATTCGAGTAACTACCGCACTGATGAATTATTAGATCTGTCAAATTATATTCTGTACTAGAATGCAGAGAAATAGGCATAAATTTTGTTTTGGAAATATTCAATGAAAGAATATTTTGGTCAAACCATTTTTTTAATGTCTTTAAGTCACTCATTGCATTTAATTTAACATCTCGCCAGTTTTTTACCTGAAATGAAAATCAAAACTGTCGTCGGCAAACAAATAAAGCTTCCCAAAATAAATTAATTCTGGAAATATTATTGATTATAAATCAAAAATAAAACTGGTCCTAACGTACTGCCCTGGATTACCCCGTAATCGACCAGTTTGTTCGTCACTATTAGGTCTATGTCCACAGATTGAAACCACTTGACGCCTTTCTTTGAAAATAACTACTAAACCAAGCCAAAGCAGTGCCGCGGACGCCTATAGCTACTAATTTGTCCAATAAAATTCTGCGATCAATTGAGTCAAACGCAGAGAATATGAGCATGCATCTATTATTTTTAGATAGAATTGGTATTTAAATCTTTATTTATGTCAAATAAAGCATAATTTATACATTTTTCACGCCTAAATCCATACTGATTTTCACTTAAAATGTTATTGTTTTCCAAGTAAGATACTAGCTGACCTTTAACTATTCGTTCTAGTACTTTAGAGAACACGCTTAGCAAAGAGATTGGACGGAAGTTGCGTTTATCTGTAAAGTCGTTAGATTTGTATATGGGAATTATCTTTGCCAATTTAAATTTATCAGGGAAAATTCCTGTTGAAATACTGGTATTAATTAAATGTGTCAAAGGTTTTAAGATAAAGTGAATATTATTTGTAAGAAGGTTAGCCGATACCCCATCCAGTCCCGGGGCAGACCCTTTCCTAAGTGCAGTCACCTGTCGTAGTACATCTTGTTCCGAAACAGTACACAGTGTGAAGTGCGTGTCCAGTGTGTAGTCAAAGTCCCTCACTACTAGCTCCCCTCCTGTGTCTATCTCTGTTGCCAGGTTACTTCCAACAGCGGGAAAAATTATTATAATCATTGGAAACCTTTTTTTAAAAGCACTGGATTCATGGTGGCTCCTGGAAGATGCTTTGTAATGGGAAACGAGTCCTTGGTGTTGACTCTTCCAGCTAACTCATTTATAATACCCCAAAATAATTGGATCCCTTTTTGTCTCATTTATTTTTATTCTATAATATTTTCGCTTTGCAAATTTTACAGAGTTGGTTAAGTGTTATCTAAAATCATATTGTGAACATAACATAATCTGTTGGGAATTAATTTATAATGCCGTCGTAGCGCAGTCACCCTCGCGCTTGTAAAACAACTTGTGTTTTCTTTATATATATATTAATTCATAGCCATTGTACAGTACATTTAAGACAGTAGACATTATCATTATTTGAAAGCCACCTTAACGAGCTGCTAAAAGCGCAGTTGTTGGCTGATATCAATGCTAATATATAATTAAGGAGTGCGATTGGGCTCTTAGCCACACGAGCTCCTCATGGGCCACCTGGATGGGGTTATCACACGCTGCGGAGACAGAGAGTGGGAGCCCCTCCATCACCACTACTAAAAGCTAGTCTTGTGTTGCACCTTTAACGGACTTACCCTTACGCAATGAATGGTTGTACTATATCTCAGCTGTTAAAGTTCAAATATAAACAAAACTGAAACTATGATAAATGGTCCGACGACGAGTTTAACGCAAGTTAAAATATACCTCGAATATTAGTACGTATATGAGGAATCCTCCCCACCACTATGCAAAACGGAGGCTCCGCGGCTCACCACTAGAATACTATCTTGTATGACTGGGACGTTCTGCTACCTAGTGGCTGAAGTAGGTACTCTAAGGTGTAGATACTCGAGTTTGCACGTTAACCATAAACTAAACTAGATGAGCAAAAATGACGGGACTTAAATTAAGAAATTAAAGCTTGTTTATTTCTGCGTTTAGACATATCAAACCAATTATTTACAAACAAATTCAAATTTTATAACGGTAGGAACGATAAAAGGTAATTACTTTTTTGTGTTTTCAACCAAACTGCATGTGTGAAAACTCATAATTCGGCAACTTGTGACCCTATTAAAACCAAATTTTTCAAAATGGGTAGGTAAAAATGTAATGTTTTAGATCATTTAATTTTTGACATATTGAATTATAGACTACGAATAGAAGTTGTTATCAAATAATTACTATGATAACTTTTTATTCTTGATCGGGGCGGTTCGAACAATTCTGAATTGGTCACGTTGTGGAGCTCTTAGTCCATTTAACTTGGGCGTATAATTTTGTAGAGTGGAATTTAGAACTTAAAATTTAACACCGGTTTAATTAAACAGATTTTGTTAATTTACCATTGCCAAGGGCACCTGCTCTTTGAAACGCAGGCCTCTATCGCCTTTGACTGGAAGTTGGAACCCGTAATAACATTTTCTTGCAAAGCGTAACATATCATGTGATTTTGTCCACACCAAGTCCCGTCGGTAAAAAATATGTTGTACTCTTTTCATCGGAGGTCCTTAATTTACCTTAAACGTGTATGTCGTGAAGCAGTAATAGTAATCGGACTCGATCAAGATTTGATTTTTGTTTAGTTTCTTGAAAAAACTCCACGTTGGTGTAAAAATTGTCATAAGTGTATTTATTGGACATTCGTTTTAATTTTGTCACAAGTTCCCGAGTTATATTTTTTAAAGATGTAGTTTGGTTAAAAAGTGCCAAAAACCGATTACCTACTTTCATTCTTTCTTAGCGATAAAAACTTACTATTTAGAAATAGTTTGCGTCATATGTAATTTTAATGTAACTCCCATTAATTTTAGCTCTAATAGTTAGTTTGAGGTTAAAGTTCAAACTTGGTTATTTATACTTCTAGATCCTTAATATGTGGTATACATACAAAAAATTGTTACATATAACAAAAATTTAAAATAACAAAGAATTAGTTTCGTTACACAGGTATGACTGGAGGTTTCAATCTTGGGATTTTGGCTTCAGTCAGCCACCACACCAATGTGTAATATTATAACGTTATAGAGACATTTAATACATTCAAACAAGTTGATACTCGACAAGGGTCCCTATTAATATGTTTGTGTCTATCCAAAAATACCCTATTTCCGGGGAAAGGGTTGACATTTTACATTTATAAAAAATTCTTTTGTTGGTCATATAAACTTTTCTGAAGTAAATACATAAAAATAATAGCAAGGTGGGACTTTTAAGACGCTATGTACGAGATTGTGTTTCATCAAACACATTTGGAATGTAAAAGAGTAGATACATACATACATATGATACTAAAGTTGAAACTCAAGATGATTATTTAGTCAAAATGTATTATACACTAGTGATATTTAGCTCGTAATCAAGCATTACAAAAAGCTTTGCCCAACATTTTCACAGATTACTGAAAGTGAGTTTATAGATTTATTTTCAACATTATCATAATGGAGCCATTAGCTTTTCGTCATGCGGTTTTGCTTTCTTAAACTTCTTAATCTAGCCGGGAATCGGCCCCGAGTATCAGTTGCATCAAATTGGTCTTGCAATCATAGATTCCTCCTCCCGTGCCGTTCACATCCGATTCTTGGGCTTCAGGGGATCTTACAACGCCTCCATCCTCCCACCACAAACCAAAGACGGCATTGTGTGTATGCCTGAATGTCAGTGGTGTATCCAGAAATTTTCTCTGGGGTGTCTGGAACACCGGGGAGTTGGGAATATGGAATAACCGCAAATAAGTAGGGGATCCGGGGGCACTTCCACGGTCAAGTTTTGATATATGAGGTCCTAAAATGTTTATTTTGTAGCACTTTTGAACTAATAAAAGGAGGGCAAAGGTACAGGTCAGTGTGTATAGTAAGTTTACATTAAAACCTCTCTACCACCAATAACTAGGGAGTTTACACCGGGATAATTTAAAATCTTCTGCAACAAATACAGTTTATATAAATCGTATTAAAACTAAAACAAAATTTTAATCATAACATTAACAAAATATTGGACAGAATCGTCCGTTTCAAATACAAATTCAGACCAAAACTAAATCTTGGATGTCTACCTAAAAGGGCTACAGTAACGGGAGTTATATTAAAATATATCTTGTTTATTTCTGCGTATAAAACTATGTATAAAACTGTTAACTAACAATAACCTCTAGGTTTATATCAATAACAACCGGGTATGGCTTTTTCAAATGAACTGCAACTTGGAAGATTCATAACTCAGAAGCTTGTGATCCGATTAATACCAAATATTTATAAAAGATAGATGCAACTATACAGTAATTGAGTATGTAATTTAGAATTTCGAATAGTATGTAAATAAAGTTGTCATTAAATTAATATCTTAACTTGTATTATTGGACCATGTGGTTCAGAAAATTGGACAAATTATGGAGGTCTTAGTCATTATCTTCAGAGCGTAATTTTGTAAACCACTGTTTAAAACGTTTCATGTTTAACACAGATTTCACCGAGCAGGTTAATTATTATTATCCCTAACCGGTAGTGCTCGTTTTCACGCGCAACTCGGCGGACTGCCCAGGGTGGTGTCCGCCTCGTAGTGACAACAAACTACAGTTGGAGGAATTTAGCTGTGCTCATAGGGCCCAGATACTACCCTCTCTCAACAAATAAACGCTATCTGTGTGGCGGGTTGCGTTTACGTGCTAGCCGCTGAGATGAAGGCGCAACAATCTCTTTAACGACTTTAAACTCACGATTTTGATTTGCAGATAAAATTGACAAATACGTTATTTTCAAAAAACACGTTAAACAACACTATAACAACTGAAAAACAAGGATAAGTCCCATTATTCCTATTATTTGGTTTTATCTTATTATTTAATTCCACCACAATCAGCACTTTTACAAAACAGCCTGATTGTAGCGAGTGTGATGAGTTATTTGGGCCAATACGATTCCTGAAAGAAGGGTTTTTACCCATAAGTCACAGGAAATGTTTTCGGGACGCAGCGCATAATGCTACCCCGCCACCCCTCCCGCCTATCACCACACACTCAAGGTCACGCGCACAGCTAAAGTCCTCGAACTGTAACTCAGCACAGAAACTGCTCAGTGCTCAGGGAACTAACTCATTACTGCAAAAAGGTACTTATCTGTCCCGAGAGTAAAGTTACCGCAAACCGAAGCTTCCGGTACAAGTTACTGATATAGGTAGTTTATATTATATATTATAAACTACCTATATGAGTAACTTGTACAGGAAGCTTCGGTTTTGCGGTAAATTTTACTCTCGAGACAGATACAAGTTAACAGATAACAGATATATATATATATATATATTTATATAGATATATTTATATAGCCTATATATATATATATATATATATATATATATATATATATATATATATATATATATATATATATATATAGGCTATATAAATTATAAATTAATATTTGAAAATAACATGATTATTATATTTGCTTTAATGCCTTTATTACTGAATAACAGCCAACAAAATATTTCACCCACAATTTAGTACCCGAGGTTTTAAAGGATCACTTGCTAGGATCTAGAAAAAAGTTCTAGAGAAGAGAGGGATTTAGAGACAAACGCAGTTTCTTTAATGGTTTTTGACATTATAAATTGAATAAAGTTTGTTCTATAACTGTAGCTCTCTTATTGTTTAAGATTTACCATGTAAATCACAAAAAAGAACGTTCGAAAAAATATTTTTTTATGTTTAACGTACAATTAATTTGTTGAATAAGTAATACAAACATACATTTTAGAGATAAACTTCTAAAAAATTTAATACGGAAGAATATTATTTACAATAAGGCAATTACAATGAAATTATAGTTTTTAAAATCAAATTTACTACCAACACTCAATATGTAGAAAACTAATTTAACGAAATTGAATGACACTGAACGATGAGTTGATGAATTTAGGGGTTAAGTTATTTTAAACTTAGTATGTTGAGAGCGCAATTGTTGATGTTTCGTACTGCTAGTTCAGTTCCTGTCCACCAGGTTTACGGGCTGAATTAGTTTAAACTTTATCTGTTGGGAGCGTCATTGTTGTTTGTCTGTTTCTTCTGTAGAGAATAATTATTGGTATTTAATTAAAATTACAAAATGTTCTTAAAATAAAATCAAACGTGATTATATTTAAAAGTTTTATCGCTATAAATATAAATTCGGTATAATACAATATAAATACAAACAAAACAATAAATCAAACGAGTACCATCCAAGCAAGGGTAGGAGACTAAACTCTACTACTAAATTTTACTATTTAATAAAATATATTTTTATTTAAGAATTATATATTTAATAAAAGTTGATAATTTGTTTTAAATTGTGAACTTTTCAAAAGAATTTTGTTGAATGTCATCAGTTTTTTCATAAAGCTTCTGAAATTTGAGAATTTTTTTCATAACGTCTTATATTTTCATGAATTTTTAGCTTTTTAAACAAATTTGATTAAAAAAAAATCTTTCTCTTTGATTAAAAAAATGTTCTATTTGTTTTTTGTAGATCTGTTTGTGGTATTTTAGGTGGTTCACTTGATTTTCTGTTGGCTCCAATATTGTCTTAAAATTGACATATATCGATTTACATGATTTTAAATAATGACATCAAAATACAAAATTTATTAAAATACAAGTAAATTTTTTTCTTCTCAAGGTTAAGTGTTTGTTGCAATCTTTAACTCTTCCAAAAGTGTAGATGGATTTATCCCCGAAGTCAGATGCATAATCGGTCTTTTTAAGTCATGTGGAAGCATGTTGATTAGTCGTACTTTAATATAGGAAGGTTTCTTGGAGAAAAGTGTAGTTCTTTGCGCCAGTAAGGAGAAGTCATTGCCATGTTGTATGTGATGATCATGAACTGTCATTCTAGCAAGTTTTCATTGTGAAACAGCATGACTGGTGACCAATTAATGTAGATAGATACCACTCTAAGAATGCCAAGGTATCTAGGTAGATTTGAGGTTTGGTAATTTCATTTTTTAGCCTTCCTAATGCTATAAGTTTTGTCTTGGAGGAGTTAAAAACAAGGTCATTTTTATTACATTACTGCTGTACCATGCTCATTGTGATGTAGAAGTAGAAGTAGAATTTATTTATTTCCTCAAAATACAATAAATACTTTAACATGTGATTCATTTTACATAGAAAAAATTAAAACTAAAACGTCTTTTTGCCAGATTTGGTTTAGGCTACATAAGCCCTACATAAAAATAAACTTAAATTAAATTAAATGCCAGTTTAATATAGTAGTTTAAAAAAATGTATAAATGTGTTTGAGGAAATAATAGGGCTTCCAAGGCCAAGCCTGTTTGGAGGTTCCATCAGTGTATTATGACAAATGGTATACACGAATCCAGCTTCAGAGTTACAGAAAAATAAAATTCAACTTCAACTTCTTGCTCAAAAAACAAACTAAACAAAACGCACATCTATTTAATATGCTTAAATTGTGGCACATAATGTAAAAGAAAATAACTCCTTGTAAAATATACATTCACACAAATATCTACATACATACATACATATATATATATATATATATATATATATATATATATATATAAAAATAATGAAATAATTTTAATTCAGTCAATACTAATATAAAAACATAAGAAATCAAAAACAATTAATTAACAATACCTTGCTGCAATGTATGCTACTACAACTTTACTTCATCCAGGAATCTCTAGCAGTGTTTCAATCTCTTTCATACAAAATAACCAATGTTAATGTCTTTTTACAAATATATTTACATTTTTAGAAGTTTTAATATGGTCTGGTTAATTTATTATAAATCCTAGGTGCGGCAAAAATGTAGGATTTTTTTTTAAAAAGGTTGTACAAGGTTTTTGGTGACAAATAATGGAATTTCTATTCCTAAGTCTATGTTTGTGTGCATTATTATCACAAGGCATGTTTACCATTCTTATTATAGAACAGTCTCATTACACTGCAGAAAAACATAGAATGTAATGGAAGTATTTTTAATGTTCAAAAATAGGACGTGGAAATTCAGATTTTAATTTTAAAGGATATTAATCTTATGAAATGTTTTTGCAGAATATATGATGGCTTAATGTTCGTAAAATATGTCCCTACCTAAAAAACTATTCCATATTCTAATCTACTTTGGGATAAATATAATATTCGTAAACAATGTCTCATTACATATTTCTCATAAAAAATAAAAATATCTCAAAATATTGTTTAAATTGTTTTTTTAATTTATTATTATGAATTTTTCCACTTGATTCTTTCGTCAAGATGATTCCCTAAATATTTAATGTATTCCGCTCTTTCTACAACAGCACATTTACCCCGTCCCACAAACTCCTTGGTAAATAATAAGACAGTTAGCACATGTATATTCCGGAATTAATATAAGAAATAATGTTTCTTCTGATTAAAATTTATGTACTTCATTTTCTCTGCACTTAACAGCATATTATTATTGGTGAACCACCATTGAATTGCCCTAAGATCATTTTGCATTGATAATTGAACCAGATTCAAACTTCTACCAAGATAGCAAAGGGCAGAGTCATCGGCAAATGATGGTCACTCTTCCTTGAAATCTAGCATTACATAGATCATTTATATAAATTATGAAAAGGGTTGCTCCCAGCACCAGTAGCGTAGCCAGAAATTTCGTTCGGGGGGGGGGGGGTCCGAAGCCGGGGGATCCGGGGGACATTTTGTTTGTTATTTGCCAATGAATTCACTGGTAAAAGGTAAATTACCAAAAATATGGAGCTTTAGTAACTACGCCAATAGAAAGTGGAAAGATGTAATAGGCAAATTCAACTCTCACGCCAAATCTAGTACAGTACCAACAAATTTTCTTGTATAGCTACAGAAACTTTACGAAGTTCGATTCTGCCCGAGTAGAAGGCAACCAATGTGATGTTGGATTCACTGGATAAGAAAGAAAAAAGAACAAAACAGAGCTTCACTCAAGCGTATAATTGACACAACTATATTCTGTGGAGAAATGAAATACCCCTTCGGGGACATTGGGCCACTGACGGCCGAAAACCCTTTAGAAAAGGAGGGCAATTTTAGAGCGTTGCTCGGGTACAGATCAAACTAACGGTCGGAAAATGAAACCGGAAAAACTCTACTGACTTGAAGTTTTGGCTACTTTGGATTTCACTGATTGAGGTATTTATGAATGAGTTATAATGACGATTTTTTTGTAATCATTACACTGTAGACGAGTATAGGGGAACCCGGGGCGGAATGGGGTAGCGGGGCAGAATGAAGATGTAGATTTTTGAGGTCAAGCACGTGCTTCTTACCTAGCGGCAATCACTGTAACTAGATCACGCCACTTCGGCTCGACACCGGCAGCCATGTTTAGTTAGTTTCGTTGATGTTTGCGGAGTGAGTGTGCTGATGATAGTTTTCGTGCTTCTGCGTTGCAAATTTGATCGGTATTTGGAACCAAGGTAAGGTCAATTTACAGCTTTTAAGCTCAACTATCATTAGTGGATACTTGAAAGTACATTTAATTAGCTTATGTTACGTGTAGTATAATGTTTCTTTACACATCGTTTTTGAGTCACCATACCTCCATAACCTAAAACATATCACTGGGGCGGAACGGGGTGGGGCAGAACGGGGAAAGTACCCCGTTCTGCCCCATACTCATTTTTATTGGTGACCATATTACTTAGGCTATATTTTTATATTTTCAGATGGTTCGAGACTATAAAAGAAAAACGGATAGACAATCATGGTCCTACGAGTCTATGAATAACGCAGTTGATGCAGTTATTTTCCGCGGCCAATTCGGTTACAAAAAAGTCGTCCTCAACAGATTTTTCAATGTGCCCCAATCAACTTTTGGAAAGATATGTAAAAAAAAAAGAAAGGAAAAACCCTGACTGCTATTAAATTAATAAATCAAGCACAGGGAAAATTTCAAAAAAGTATTTAGTGGATTGTGGAGGTGGCAAAAGGGGGCAAAAGAAAAAAAAACAAGAGCTAGTACACCTAGTAACCTTAAAATCTATGGAGGCTAGGTTATTTGGTTTGTCAATGAAAGACTTGCGGGAATTAGCTTATCAATTATGCGTTCCGTAAGGCAATGGCATTTGGGGGTCCATGTAGATTTAATAATCAAACCGCAGGACCAAGATGTTGGGTCTCATGGGCTTCGCTTAAAGGAGACATCCTACTTTTAACTCTTCGGACTTTTTGGTTTTTTTGCTTTTGGACCACCTGAGTCAACATCTGGTTGCACGAGCTATGGGTTCGTTCAACAAAGTGTCTGTTTGACAAATTTTTTTTGTTAACTCACAAAAAGTAGTGGACAAGCACAAACTAACTGCCTCCCAAACTATATAAACTGCGACGCGAAAACTGGAATTACATGTTAACCCAAAGAGCAATTTCAAAAAATCATTTGCCCTAAAAAGGAAAGCGTCAGGGTTTGGGTTGTTAACTTACGGCAGACAGAGGAGAAAACTGTAACTGCCCATCCGTTTGCATTGGTCAGCTAAGTGGAAGCGTACAATGCCTCCTATGCTGATATTTCCTAGGAAAAGGCAATGCAGCAGGAGTTTGAGATGGGATTGCCCTCCTGAGGGGTTGGGCAGAGCAGAGGTACACAGATCGGGGTGGATTACATTAGATACTTTTTTTTGCATAGGTTTCAAGAAGAAGTTTAGTTACAATTCATCTAATGCATCTTAAAACATCGCCTGTTCTTCTTATCCTTGAACGGCCACTCGACCACACACTAAAAACCTGAACGTTATATGACTATGCTTAGGGGACAATGGAGTTTTCATGCTATGTATTCCACCGCATTGCTTCCCAGAGGCTTCAGCCTCTTGATGTTGCATTTATGAAACCCTTAAGTCGATACTACTACAGCGAGGAGCTCCGAAAATGGCTTCGGAGCAATCCAGGAAAAATAGTGGATAACTTTATTCCAGATTATCGACTGATTTTTGGGACGGCCTTATATTCAATGCCGCCCAATATGAGAAACTGCCACTAAGTGCGTTTAAAGCTACAGGAATATGGCCTACTGATCCCTCCATCTTCAAAGGAGGAAGATTTTCTCCCAGCAGACGTAAACCGGACATTTCCTGTTGTAATATACCTCCTTCCCAAGTGGCTGTTCTTTGTATCACCAGTGAGAGAAAGAACTGAATCCAACGGAGGGCGAAGGAACTTATCCGAAGGAGGTGCAAGATCTTAACCAAGGAGGTGGAAGATCTTAACCAAGGAGGTGAAGAACTTATCCAAGAGCCTTATCTCCGAAACATTCCAGGTTAAAAAAATGCCAATCAGCAAGCATCAAATGATGTTGATGAAGTTTTTTGCCCACTGATATAAGGAGCTAAAAACACCGGCAAAAGAAACCCCGGCGCTCAATGGATGGATTGAGTGTCCCTGGATTGCTTCTCATTGGGGGTAGATGGGTAACCAGGCCCTCCTCAATTAGGGGAAACATCCAAATTTGTAGTCTCACCCGAGAAGTTGTGATGCACAATTCCCAAAGTTGAAGGGCCACCACAAAGAGGGTCAAACATCGGGAAAAAAGGGAAAAGACTGCGATCTTAACAGAATCGCCATGACAAAACGAGAAACTCTATGGAGGCTATAAATGAAAGGGAAGAAAAAAATCGTTATCAAGCAAGAAGAAAAAAGCAAAAGAATGAGGTTGGTTTAAGAAGGTAGAAACACAATCGGAAGAGTAAGGAAACTAAAGAAAAAAACTCCTTGAAGAAACTTGTGGAAAAAGAGAAGAGTAGGAAGCGCAGAAAAAATGAAGACAATGATGACAGTGATGATTGATGATGATGCCAGACTGTGCCTGTTTGGTATGTGTGGAGAGGTTGTCTATTCAAAATCAGTAGAAGGGTGGGTTATCGTGCTGTCGTAGGTGCAAATAAGTGGGCAATCCAAATTCATGCGCATGTATAGACAGTGAGGACGATGAAGCTGTATTGTTAGTGTGATTATGTGACCGATGAGGACTGAGTATAGGATTTGAAAACAATTGATGATTAGTTGTAAGTAGCCTTAGGAAAAAAAGCTCTATGACAAAACACGTTTTAGTTAGTCTATAATTAACAATATACGTTTGGAGGAGAAGTTTTTCAAAAATTGGTTGACATGTATTTAGATGAACCACCCCTTCTGCCCCGATACCCGAGGCAGTAACGGGAAATTGATAGAAATAGGTGTTAATTTTCAAAATATAAAAAAAAAATTATTGATGGTTTATGTTAAGATATGAATATTTTCTTGTTGGTGTGCTAATGTTCATATAAACATGTTATTAAAATATTTCAGGCCTTTTTAAACCGCAACCCTTTTTTACATGAAAAATGTATATATATTTTACTAAGTACCCCATTCCGCCCGGGGGGAGTTCCACTATAATGTATCGGAAAAAAAATCAAAAGAATCACTTTCGTGTCGGAAATAATAAATTACACCTGAAAAAAACTCTACATGATTTAGAACTTCTCCAACTACTCATCGGACTTCGGTTTTATTGAGGGTAAAACGTGGTATTTTTGATTAAGTTAGGGGACGGACGATTTTTGTTATTCATTAAACTGTTTCTCGACTACACTATTTATATTATCGAGAAAAAAAATTCCACTTCGGGTCGGGTAAATACCGTCTTTTGAAAGAAAAAGAAAAAGCTCTCCTACTGTGAGATTTCAAGTTTTTGGACGATTTTGGGATTTCTCTGGTTGAGGTTAAAAAGTAGTAATTTATAAGTCTAGGACATTGATTTTAGAGATTAACTCCAACGCCGGACTAATAAAATATATAATTTTCGATGAGACAAATAAAAAAAAAAAAAAACAAAAATAATTCACTTCCGCATGGGAATATACTAAGGAAAATGAATATAATACCTCAGTACGACAGTTGAAATCCGCAAAGTAGTCGAAGACTTCTTAGTCAGTAGAGTTTTTTCCGGTGTACTATCTCCGACCGGAAGTGATTTTTTCAATGTTTTTCTTCTTATAATATACTATAGGTATTAGTCGGCGTTCAAATTTATACCTAAAATCAATGTTCTAACATAATTCTAAGTCTACACACTTTTATCCTCAACGACTCAACAGTGAAAATTTGCTCAAAAATCTGAGAATCAGGAGAGCTTTTCCTCTGGTATTTTCCGAACGGACAGTGATTTAATTATTTTTTTCTCGATAATTATATATGTATTACTCGGCGTTTGAATTCAATACCCTAAAATCACCGTCCTAAACATAATTCTAAGTATCAATTTTACCTTCAAACCACTTCCAACCAGTTGAAATCCAAAAATCGTTCAAATACTTGAATCAGTAGAGAGCTTTTCTTCGGTATTTACCGACCGGAAGAGTGATTTTTTTCATCCGATAATGTATAATAGGTACAATGTACGAGTTTAATAATGATTAACCAAAATCGTCGTGCCTAACTCACTCGAAAACTACCCACGTTTATCTCAACCACTTGAAGTCCAAATTAGTTGACAGTTCTTAATCAGCTAGAGTTTTTCAAGTGTATTTTCCGACCGAAAGTGATTTTTTATATTTTTATCGATAATTATATACACGTTTACAGTATTTAAATGGACACCTAAAATCAACGTGGGGGGGTAATTTAATTCTAAGCAGAGTAATTTTACGTTCCCCAAGACGGAATTTGAAACGAAGTGGTCGCTAATTTAAACTGTATACGCGTGGTACGGTTTCAGGTTACTACTTTGCGGGACGTCACGTTGACCTCGCTCTATAGAAATACCGGTGAATACACTACACTATCCGAAAGGCCGAGCCCAAAAAGGTATCTGATGTTGATTACTTTGATGACAATTATATTTTTAACAACGTGTCACATCTAATCAATTTAAAATCAATTCAATTTAGTTGATGTTTGTAGGCAAGCAGTATATGATAAACTCTCTTTTTCTCTTCTGCTCCATGCTTTATTTTTTAATACATGTCTTAAATTTTTCGGGGTGGGTGGGGGTCCGGACCCCCCTGGACCCCCCCTTCGCTACGCACAATGCCCAGCACGAACACTGTGAGGGACCCCTTGCTTTATATTATACCCATTTGCACTTGATCGTACCGGAATTTATTTTTAAAAACGCTTGTTTTCTTTCTGGTAAATAACTCCTAAAACCATTTATGGACTAACACCCCTCTATTTCCACTTTCAATATATAATTTGTCTTAACAGAATTACCCATGATTCAACGGTTGTCGAAAGCCTTTCTTATATCTTAAAAAACAAACTCTCTGACACATTTGTTTCATTGATTCTATGTATAGATATCAGTTATAAAAAATTTGACACAGCACTTTCAGTATTCATCCCTTCCCTGAAACCCAGAAATTGATTCATGCTAGAGAAATATTATTTTTCTAAACAAACTCAACTAAATTTTTGTTTCATAAATCTGTTTGTATTACGTTTAGAAAAACATGAAAGCAAAGGTATAGGCCTGAAGTTGCTGCAATTTTTTTTATTTGAGCCAGTGTTTTTAGTATATGGGTATGACTACTGCAGTTTTCAGAACGCTCAGGAAAAAACCCCAGTCATGAAAACTGAAATTAATTTAAAAAGTTTTAATAAACTTGTAATATATTACAAGAAACCTGTTTTTAATAGAAAAGAACTAGATCCCATCAATTCCTGGAGCTGTATATATTTTGTTAGGAGATGTTTATTACACTTTCAACATTCTGTGTTAAGACAGGGAAAGGATAAATAATGAACTTAGCTGATTGGTTACGAAAAATAGTCCTTTGATGATCAGCGAATAGAATCCAAGTGGTGGAGTACTTATTGCCTCAAATCAAGATTGCCTTACTATATTGAGAGAAAAATAAGAATTATATTTAATTTTAATTTAATGTATGTCATTAATATCCAAGAGCTCAGCGATAGAACTGCCCGGTGTTAACACGCGACAGTATCATCAACATGCACAATAGGAGATAGCATAAATTTCTCAAATTAGTTTTGGAAAAAATTCTGACAGTGAATAGTAGACCCCCCCCCCCCCCACCCCCCCCCCCCCCCACCCCCCCCCCGAGAAACAAAATTGGGCTCACAATAGTCGCACCTTGAGGGGACATTTCTTTTGATACAATTTGTGGATTGTTCTTTAAATTCTTTTAGTCCCATTCTGTACATTTTAATTTTAACTATTTGCTTTTTCCTCTACCTGTAAAGTTAAAAAACCACAACACTTCCCTCGAATCCCAGAGAGATTTGAGATTCTTGTGGGTTATTTAAACTCCAATACAAAGAGGGTCAAACCGCACACTTGAGATATGAAGTATAAAAAGTGAATGAGCAAATTTCTCGATTTATCATGGGTTGTGTACAGGTCCAGGATAGATATGTTAAACAAACTGCAAATGGAGAGAAAAATAGTGACCAGATTATCAAATAGCTAGCAAATTCCCTCCACTACCGTCACCATGTTCTGGGGATACAAGTTCTTTTCATAGTGGAAACTTTATTTAAAGTAAATTAAAAATTGTAATCAAAATTATTTTTAGCCTTTTTACAAGATTAGTAGAGATTACTATCTGAGATTACACTGTTAAAAACTGATTATTTGTTGCGCTTGAGGATGATGATGCCCCCGCAGAGAGGAAAAAAACAGTCAGTTCTATGGTATAGTATAAAACAGAATCTAAATCAATTGATAGCCAATCACCAAATTTTAAATTTTATGATATTATGATATTAATTTTATGTCCTAAGTGGTCAGCAAGAACAGCAAATTTGTAACTCATTTAATCTTTGCTCCCAGTAATCAAGCTAAAACCTTATTATTCGAGACTACTGTACCATGGAATCAATAAAATATTCTTAATTTTTTTGACGCCTCATAAATTAATATGAGGAACACTATAGAATATTAAAACTCAACTGTGTATTTTTGAATGACTCGTTAAAATTATCAATATATAAATATATATTATATATATATGAGAATCGTACGTGGTGTTTTTAAAACTACATAATTTCTTCTCCTTCACTGAGATCTGTGGAGGCAAGTTATTCTGGTTTTTCTATAACAGGTCCTTATAAACCATATAAGGACATGTTTCATTTTGTTTTTTTGTAAGAGGTAATCAAAAAGTTTCATTTAGACTCCAATATAACAATGAGCTATTAATACATAACTTGCAACAACTAGACCCTGAATCGGGATCAAAAAACATTCTTATGAGCCATAATATCATTTACCAAAAATACAGTTTTAAGTTATTGATATGCCTTATTATTGCAATGCCTTATGTTATTATTATTTGGAATTCTTTTTGTTAAATCTAGTATTGTTGATTTTTCCTCATTACAACTGATTTATCCCTTAGTTATTTCTTAGTGTTGTAAGGAGAGTTTCTGTTTATTATACCTTATATTTAGAACATTTTTATCATAGAAAAAAGTATATATCATTTTTATGTAGGGGAAAGCGATGTTGTACCTCGAATCACTTTTATCATTGTAGTTTTATTATTTTTTTATCATTATTTGTAAGATAAAAGAACCATCACTGTTTTTTTATTAATATGTTAGGGCACATTTTAAATTAGTTTTATCATCAAAAAAAACCTTTCTTCATTTTTTATTAATTTTTTAAAAATTTCTTTACAAAGGATTTATGGTACATGATGGCCATGTACCATGGGATCACCACCCTCATTGTACCTTTAAGATCACTAACTTCATGTACCTTTGGATTTTAAAGGTGGGTTCATTGGTAGTAGAATAAATTGTTTACAAAGTGAATATTTTTTTATTTGGAGAACATAAACAAACCTTTAATTATAAAACCCAACTATTAGAGACCTGTTTCAAACTAATAAAAACTTAGGGAAATTTCAATAATCAAATTTA
>NW_025783902.1:0-27655 GCF_021130785.1 Homalodisca vitripennis
ATGTTTTGACGTGACAACGTCCTTAAATTAGGTTGCGGCTCGGAGTCACTCATGAAAAAGTGCAACGCCCGGTAACGTTACGATGCCCGTCCAGTAGGTCCGCCGCAACGGGATCCGCACGGGATAAAGCAGATAACTGTGGGTCCGCCGCACGGGATAAAGCAGATAACTATGTTTATTCGTGAAAATGTGGAGTGCTTAGATTCGTCATTTACAACAACTACAACAATAAAGGTAAATAATTGTACACTGATATTTTCATTATCGTAAACTATGATTGATTGATTAATTGTTAGATTGACACAAAAGTTGAGAAACTGAAGTTTATAGGTTATGTCATACTATTGACAAATGTTGATAGTGTTAAGTAAATTATTAGTTTAAATCACTCTGCAATCAATCGTAATTCAGTCGAATTGAGAAGAAAACAGCGCGTATTGCTAGTCAAACATTTAAAATAACAAATTATAACCTCTAACCTGTCATAACAGTGCGACCAAAACAAACGAACTAAACCGACCAATCACCACGCGCGAAGTTAGAATTTAACTGTGTTTAGCAAGAATTTCAAATTATGTACAATGTTTTAGTAAACAAAAATATATTTCTTATAGTTAAAATTTGTGCAATCTTATTTTCATTCAATTTCCTTGTTCCTATTGTGCAATTTAATAATATTCATATCAATAAATATTCTACCGAGGAAAAAGACGTTGTCACGTAAAATCTTCGCCCCCGTTAAAACCGACTTTACAAGCAACCATAATTTTTTTTTTCTACCAGAGGTGGAATTCTCATCGCTGCAGTGCAGTGAACATTATCAAAGCTCACTGAGGTATAAAAACCATGCTGAAGTGCTCTGAGAAATAGTTTGCCAAGGGCTGAGCTTATGAATGTCTTAACTGCTTAGGCGGTAATATGATAAAGGATCATATTTTTCTCCAAGAATACTTTACTATAAAAATGTTTTAATAGATTTATCATGGCATATTGGGTAGAAAATACTATAATGATTAAATTAAATAATACAAATTTATTAAGAAGGATTCAGAACTATGATTTCAATTTATTTTAACAAAAAAACTTTAATACTGTAACGAGACTTGTGCTATCACAATTGGGAAAAGTATGAATACCTAATGGGAAACCGTTACTGTGCCTCTATTATAGTTTATTAGTCCAAATATGTCATCGTGTTCAGCATACCTAGATCTGCACTAAGGTCTACAAATTTAAATGTAGAATATATGAAGATATAATTGTACATTATTTACTTTGACCGTTGATGAAGTAATTATTGGTATGTCTTCTTCATGATTTCTATGTGTGCTGTGACACTATTGATGTTAAGGTCATCATCATGAAGAATGAAATGCAGGAGATTTATAATACCCGGATCTGCACTAAAGTCTACAAATTTCAATGTAGAAAAAATGAAGATATTATTGTACATTATCTACTTTTACCGGTGGTGGAGTAAATATTGGTATGCCTTCTCCATGATTTCTATGTGTGCTATGACACTATTAATGTTAAGGTCATCATCAAGAAGAATGGAATGCAGGAGATTTATAATATCTGGATCGGCACTAATAATCTATAAATTTAATGTAGAAAAATTGAAGATACAATTGTACATTATTTACTTTAAACGGTGGTGAAAGTAATTATTATTGGTATGCCTTCTCCATGATTTCTATGTTTCCTATGACACTATTAATGTTAATGTCATCATCATCAAGAAGAATGAAATGTAGGAGATTTATAATACCTAGATCTGCACTAAAATGTAATATGATTAGTATAATTATTGCGCATATGAGAAAAGATACTTTTTTACTAACTCATCTTTGGTAACCAGAGTGTTTCAGAAATAATCTGAAAGTCGAATATTATTGTGTATCTTCGTACAAATAAATTTTACTATCGCCAATTTCTAAACAATTATACAGAGGAATCCTGACGCAAAAGGTTCATTTGCTATAGATAAGATTCCTTCAAATATGCGTTTATTTCGTCCGCATTTGTCGCACGTGGACTGAATGACGGGGGCAATTTTTGTCTGAAATCAGCCGACAGCAGTTATGTCATTTCGTTGCATCTACGTTACCGATTATGGCGTCACGCTAATGAACTTCGTACTCCGCAGAACGAAGTTTTACTTAAAAAATGTTGTATATAGCTATATATGTATATGATAATATATATCAAATAAAACAATGAATCGCAAAAAGTACTTGCTCTCCGTCAGGGACCAATATATATATATATATATATATATATATATATATATATATATATAATATATATATATATATATATATATTGTTTATATCTTACTATTGATTTTTACTAAAATATCGACAAATTACTCCACGAAATATCTGTATGCATCTAAGAATGTTACTATCTCCATTACCACGAATCTTCAACCGGTATGAGTTGAAGTTCATCAAAACTAAAGTTCTTGATGTTATTCACCTGCAAATAAAAATATTTATTAGATAATAAGATTAAGAAAATATCACCAACTATATCAACTGGAAACATCATTAATAGTTGGAACATTATATATTCCTGCGTGCTCTCCAAAGACTAATTTTCTTTAATGACAATAACGTGCTCATCGTTTTGCAGTCTGTTAGAAATAGCCTTTAACAATACAATTGGTTATGGTTTCGCCAAATCAGTTTTAAAAAATATTCTCAATTTGTCGCCCCTCTATCTGCTCTATGTGGTTGCTCTTTATACTCAGCGTGTATGAGTTTATTGGTCCTCATCGCCCACAAAGAAAATGTTTCATAATTTTCGATTGGCTTTTGGCATTGGATGTAATCAACTAATTTGGAAAGTAAACTTGACCTTGCATTCTTCAATGTTGATTCAAAATTACGGCCATCTTCATCGTGAATACGTTTTGTTGTTGATGTCATTTGGAAGCAAGAATTGAATTTTCGTATTTTCCGCAAAACCACTTTTGACTAAGATGTGGTTCCAGATAATAATGTTTTCTAAGGTTTCCGTAATAGATTTAACGGTGGCAGTAGAATTCTTCCGGATGCACAGTTTAAACCCGCTGATTGAAAGCATGACAATGTTGACACTCATTGCCCATACTACCGATCATAACTAATAAATGTGGATGAATGGTTCATTTCAGGGTCGTATTAAAACGCAAGACGATTTAAGCGATGCATGTCTCAATATCTCGATTATCTTCAATTCGCCCTCGGTTACGTTCTCTGTGTGCTTTGCCTCTAATTGGCTTAATGTATTAGTAAGAAGACGTTGATTTGCATTGCTCTGAACTCTTATTTGCACGTGTACATGTAACTTGAACTCTTAAATTTACGTTTTCTTCATCAAATGGTTTTTAACTGTTTTATTCAATGGATGATCATGGATCAATTGTGAGTTTTGTGTACGTCGACAAATATTTCTTGATCTTTCAAGAAGAACATTTTTCTGTTATACAAAATACAACAAATATTACAGCACGAAAATTATTACCATATTGAAGATATAATTATAATTAAGTTACATAATTTAAAAGATTTATTGCACCAATTCTTACATTAAAATATGTATTTTTTTATTTTAAATTAAATATTTCCAGAAAGAAATAAGAGTGGGTGTTATTCAACGCACGTGTAAATTGTATAGATTATATAAAATTCCGTACTAAAATTTTCAAAATATATACTTTCAAATAGTAGTTACATGTTAATGTAATATATAAATTAACTACACAAACAGATTTGTAGGTTAGGATGGTCGTTATAAATTTTATAGAAAATAATACAAAATAATTATTTTAATGCCACATAAATTTTCAAAATTTATAGATTCTAACAGTAATTTCAATCAGGACAACAGTATTTGTAATAGGCCTACAATAATATCAGAAAGTTACGAAATACTGGTACCAACTGTCGGTGGAATTAAAATATAATGTACCACAGTATGCAGGGTTCAATGTAAAACATTCAAAAAATATTGAAAATTTTAAGTCCAGCCGTTTACAAGTTCGATGACATAAACACACATACCCGACTTATATAAATATGATATATATTCGGATTAGGATATTAACTATAATGCTAGTAATAACTCCTGCGTAGAATGAAGTGAGTTCTCAGTTCTTATCACAGTACAGTGCATTAAATGCAGAAAAAAACTATTAACTTCATCCGACATTTTTCACACAATTTGCTATTGCAAAACAGGACAATATATTCATGTATTCTTCCTTTATGCCATTCATTGTAATATACATCTAGCCTAAGATATTCCTGATGCCACAGTTGGGTTTGTTTTGTAGCCTCTAATATATACACATGACCCCTAAAGCACTTGAAGCCTACTTCTTACAAAACTTCTAAGGTGGGGTTTATCAAGACTTTAAATCTAGAGCAAAAGGTAAACAATAACACTACCTTTAACTCCTGCATTACACTACTGGTCAAGCGCTGCATACTTATTTATTTACTAAGAATTTCCTTTTTAAAAGTACATTTTACTAAAGCTGCCAAATTATGAATTACTTCTGTGCTTCAAAATTGGTTACATAAAATACTAAAATATGATGTGATGTTATTTAAGTTAACTATATGCTTTCAAGACTATAACTACCAATACATTTTTAAATAGTTCTTACATTATTTAAACACATGGTTGTGTGGTTTTAATATTATAATATTTACTAAGAACAGTTTGATTATTTAGCATTATATGGTGTAATTGATCATTAATGTGATCTAAACTTCGTCTTCGAAATCTGCATAAAAAAAATGTTTCTGGCACTTATATAAATATCAACTGAAAGTGCTGTCCCTTTGATGAAAATTAGCTGAAAAAGCAGGTGTTTAATTTTAGCATTATAAATGACGTATTATTGTACTTGGTTTATAAACAAATTTATATTTTCTGCGTCTTAGTACATAACTAGAGAAACGGAAAAAAAAAAAATTACAAAATTAATAGTAGTTTGTAAACAAATGTAAACATTAATCATGTGACTTTTTAAACTATAAATACCAATATAAACCAATAATCACTTGGAAGTTTGCATGCAATCCTTAGCTGTATAGCGTACTCCTATCTTGTTTAAGGTCTAACGTAAATTTCCCTGGCTAATTATTAATTTGTGATATAAATTTACCTGATGGAAAAAGCTGTATAGCGACAAATAAAAATGTTATATTCCATATAAGGTACCTAAATTCAAACTTTAGCTTATGATAATCAAAAGAAAAGTAATGTATTTTATATACATATTACGGCTTTCGAAAATCTATTAAACATGCCAATAGTCTATATTAACTTGCTCTATAATAGTGAGTTTGAACTGCTAGGTAGCGGTACGTGCTGTTTTTATGCATGAGCTTTGGTTTACTATTTTATTTATGCAATGTAGTATTGATGGCCACGCAATGGTTGTGTAGCGCGGTCACGAAATAAGAATTGAAAATTCTTTCTCGGCGTTGCAAGTTTGATAACATGATCATTTACAGTTCAATATGATCAACAACACACTAAGTAAACCCAAAAGCGAAAACCCTGCAGCTGATTTTAACGTATAATATTTAGTATTAAGAATAATCTAAATTTTATTCTCTCTAGATTTATTACTAAGGGCAGTCCGACTCCCATAAGAACGTAATGTTAACTATGGCACCTATATCTCAAGATTGGAATAAGCCAGAGACTTGATCTTTTTTTTAAGATAATTTATTTATATATTTTTGTACACAAGATTATTTCATTTTAGTGAAAATAAAAAATTTTGTATATTAAAACTTTTTGGAAAATGTCTTTGATAATAATTTGTTTATTCACAGCCTGTACGAGATATTTAAAAAACCCTCTCGTCATAAAATAAAATTTAGTATTTTTGAACATGTAGACAAAATTTTGGTGTATGTATCTGCAATAGTTTTTTAGTTATAGGGTCCCGAACTTAAAAAACCGCAAGTTTCTGAAAATGAGGAAATACTGTTAAAAATTTAATTACTTTATTTTAATGATAGCCAGCACTATATAGGATAATATGATAGGATATCTGGGTATTCATCCTCTTGATATAAGTCCTCCAGCTTCCTCATATCCAGTGACCTTGATTGTCCGATCTTCTTTTCAAGCTCAGTTGCTGCTCTCTCAGCTTTACGAACCCGTTGCTTGTCAAGACGTTTTAGTGCCTGCACTATGTTTTTTGCCAGGTTCTAAGCCTAATATTGACAAAACTTTCACTTTTGAAAAATATCCCTCATTGAAGGATAATACAGCCTCATTCATATACACCCAGTTGAAGACCACCTAGGACTACAAATGCCCGTTTCGGCACACGAGTCCAAATAACGTTGTTTAGAGACTCGTTTGGGTTTTGAGATTTCCCTTTCAAACACTTTTGAAGAAGTTCCTTATCTGATAAAGCCTTAAATATTGGTTATATTTCTTGCATTAGTACTTTGGGTAGATGAAAGTGTTCATTATGGTCATAGGCTACATTTTCAAGTTGGCTCTTGTTATATTTCCACCATGTGTCCTCAGTTTTGGGGCTTACCAAACTGTTGTAAGCCCTTATTAAAATTATTATTTACGCCCAACTTGTTATTTTATACGTATTTATACTATAAAACTCTGTATTATTTTAAACTCTCGTGGGTGTTTTCTACGATGTAATATGTTGTTCCAGTCGGCCAGTTTCATTTACATTATTAAATTTAGATCTCGTGTTTATATTAAAAAATGTGTTTACATATTAATTTATTTAAATTAATACTTTAATGTTAATTGCGTAATCCATAATACTTATTTCAACGCAAGTAATAAATATACATTTATTCTGTAGATTTAGTAAAGAGGTGCCCAGTTAATCTGTTAATAATTGTTTCTGGCCATCCATGAAATAGGAAAGGGTGTTAGCAGATTAAGCGTAATATTTTCTCTCCTATGTATTTTATGCTTCTTCTGGATGCTACCTGGCCGGTCTCCGATAATCCATCAGCTTAACGTTGCTAAATATAACGATATTGATACCAGCGGATTTTGCAGCCCAAAAGGAATTAATTAAATTATTGTTAAAATTTTAAAAAGTTGATGAAATAAATAAGGAAATTATTACAAAATTAACATGCATTGTTGATGAGACTAGTATAATTATATACACACATGTACATTTAATTAAAAATTATTATAAATAGCTTTTCGACATAAAAAATGCCTCAAAATATAGTAATAGATAGACTGGTCTAAATAATAGATAGCAAAAAAACTGAGGATTTTTTAAATGTCTCCAGCTTGTTTTAGTCATACAATAAAAACATTGATTAAAAGATGGGAAATTATAAATGTTAATGGGATGTTTGTAAATGTTCCTCTATAAACCAAAGGCAATTATGAACTATACACAGTTAGACAATAGAGCTTGGATTAGTGTTATGAACGGGGCTAACACTGAGTATGTCTCTGTTGAATGTTAAATGTGTCCTTCACACAGTCAGTCTGTGTATTAGGGAAAACACATTGCTAGGAACTGTAGTCAAATAACAGTCTTTTGTAGAGGAATGTAAATAAGAGGAACCTTGAAATCTTACCCTAACTTAGTTCGGCATGCAGGGCCTTGATTTAAATTCAACGAATTATAGGTTTTTATATTACTTTTGGAGAGGAAAGTTTCAACGACCAAAGTGATAGAAGAATTTATATCGTGGCCTGCTTCCATAGGCAATGTATTTGTACAGGATTTACCTTTCAAAGTTTTTAATACAAATATCCAGATTTTAAATTAGTCATAAACAAAGCTATTAAATGGAACTAGACGACTTGAGTTATATAAATTTTTGTACTAATTAAAGTTCAAGTAACAAATATATGTTTATCACATACTGAAAATAATTGTTTATTTTAGTATGTTCTGTAAAGATTGCGTGGTTTAGTTTTTAGCATAGGATGACCTTTTTTTATAGGAGCATGTAAACTATCCATTTTTGATTAAAAACAGAAAATGCTGTCTAACAAACAATAAAAAATAGTATTTTAATGTGATGAGTTCGAAAAATATTACTTTTCAAATGTAGTAGATTCTCTACCTGTATAAGCTTCCAGTGAGCATGAGAAACCATACACTTGGAAACACGCTAGTGGCTTCTACATAAAATTATCATATAACCGTATATAACACGTGATATACAATGTAGGTAATTTGTTCGACTTGTTGTTATAAAAACAAAATTCATTCATCATAATATACAGAATACAGTCACCAATATTAAGTAGAATGAAACATTTTAGCTACAATCTAAATTTGTGTTTAAACTGTATTACGATGGAAATTTAATAGTGTGATTGTTATAAAAAAACTGGAATATTGATTGATTTAAAATGGTAGTTTTTAAAGAATGTTTACTTCCCACATGACATGCGTTGTTTGATTTCAAAATTAGATAGCTCAAAAAACTTGAAACAGTGACTTAACTGGTAAAGTTTTTGTTTTTTATTTGTAAAACTTAATCTGTCTTTACACTATAATCTTACATTTATAAACATATTAAGGAAGAACACATTTAATATAATTAACATTTTATTTTCCACATATGAAAAATAAATTATTAATATCTTAACATATAAATAAATAAATATAATTCCATGGTCGACGAAATTAATTTTTTTTAAATATACTAATACAGTTTCAAACATGTAACATGTTTTATAATTGAAGTTTATGTAATCTACCTACTTGACTTCTATAAATCAGATCCAAGCCTCACAGCTGAACATGAAGTGGGTTATTGATGTTAGTGATGGCAACTTCCGAACAGATCTTTGACAGGACTCGCCAATACGTATTAATAATCAATATTGTCTGTAACTAAATTATAATAGTACGTGCCTGTGGATTAAGTTTGTGTATTATGTAAGAATGATAATTTTTATTTTATTTCCTCCGTGGCATTCTAATTTTGGTTCCAATTAATTTATGTAAAAAGAAAGAGTTTATATTATATTGTAATTAATACTATTTCCACAATGAATGATATTTTTTATCAAAATATTACACACAGTGTGTTTAATATCAGAATCACATAAAAAAAAACACAAATTTTGATCCTATAAAACCCAGAGATATACACGTTTCCAAATTCTCTTTATAGACCACATTGGAGTGCCATTGTTATTGCTTTTGGCTCTCGACCTTTAAATTGAATATATTGGGACGTAAGAGGCTTTTGACAAATACTCTATTGAATACAAGACCATCGTACATGCCAAAGCGTTCAACCATAAATAAGACATTTTTCATACTTTGTTTGAAACTTATATGGTTTTACTCTTAGAGAATTTAAATATATATGCAAATATTAACTTGAATACATAAAATAAAAACTCAAGTCCCTGCATCATAGCATGTAATATACTTTCCAATCTTAAAGTTTGAAGCTCCGTCATACTTAATAATGTTTTAAAAACTTCTCAATAATATACTCGGTAACATTTTGATTCGGTAATTACTAAACAGTTAAAATAGATAAATATATATATATATACTAATCACTGTGTTAAATAAACAAAAGAAAAATTTTTCACTTTATTTCGTGGGAATGTTTTTGGTATATTTTGGTAAGTTAACTAGTTGACTAATTTAAATGTATTGTGTATGATGAATTAACACAACTTCTATCCTGCTATATATCTATCTCTGTTAAGATTTTAAGATAGTGGCCATTCAAAGTTTGGAAAAGCAATGGTTTTACATTGAGAAGTAATTGTGTAATATAACGCAAAAGAGGTTCTAGAATTGTCAGGGTTTTTGTTTATATTCTTTCTTCTTGCGTATTGCGTATTTTTTTTATATCTAGTAACATTTCCAGATAGTGGGCATAATACGTTTTTTTAGTATTTAACGTTGTGGGGAGTAATTTAAACACGGTTTCTACCGTAGTTCTTTAATACACTTAGACTAAATGTGGTTCATATACAACTTGGTGGATTTTCGTTAGCTAGCGTTAACCACAAAATTGGTTGGTTGGTAAAACATTTTAACTTTACGTGTTGGGTGCCGGACACGTAACAACGAAACGTTGAAAAATACAGTTTTCTTAAATTTTTTAAGCATTGAAACTCATTTTATTCCCTTATAACTTGTTCTGTTGATCTTTATGAATATGCCTGTTGTTTTTATTAAAAGAAAGTAAATTATGCGTGACTGAAATTTCATTTTAGGGCAAGAGAATATTTAACAATAATAATAATAATAATATATATATATATATATATATATATATATATATATATAGTTATACGATAGAATTAGTTCTACTACGAAACTAAATTATAGCTTTTCTAGGAGGGATAACATCAACCGCTATGAGTATTTATTAAAGCTTGTAATGTTTCTATGTATATGACTAGGCTTTTGTAATTTTTAGGAATGAATAAAGGAATATTAGAGAAATGTATCCACATTGTACACAAATAAACGGATAGTACGGCATTTCGAATGTCACACAGAAAAATTGTGGCAAAAGCTTTGCAGACCAATGCGGACAAAGTAAACTATTATATGTGTTACTATGTGACATGTTAATATATAGATTGCCTGTACTTAGTTTGTCAACATGTTTGTGTATTCTTAGATTTACTTGTTAATATTATGTTGATCCACAAGACGAATGTAAAAATGTTATCTAACGCGCAGCCTAATTCAATGGAGTGACAAGCGCCGTCATAAAATTCACATCTATAGAAATGATTACTTCGCTAACTCTTAGCTAAGTTTAGCATAGCTTAATCCTCAATTAATGTTGTCTCAAACTAGTTTAGTAAACAGCAATTTTCGGCCCCTCCTGTAATCTCTGCTCAACAAACAAAACTTGTGTCCGTTAGCCATTTAGACCTTAAGACCTCTATACGGCTTACTAAACTCTTGTCTTCCTTGTATTTTAAATAGAAACATAGCGTTATTTGTCGCAGTTTGGTGACTATGTGTATATCTATTTCCATCATTGACCATTAAATTATAGAAATGACATTTTTAGTAACAAACTATTACGTAAAAAAATGGGAATTACTTTTATATTTTATTATTTTCTTGGTTAAGCATAATAAAATCCCCTCTAAATATTATTTAATATAAAGTATTGAATGTTTATCAAATTAAAATTAAATTCTTTTGTAACAATAATTTTCATTAGTGTAAGTAACAATATTAATAATAACTTAAGTGAAAACCAAAAGAGTATAAAGAAATAAATTATTTTGTTATTTCTGTGTAAAGATGATATCATGATGACGTTAGGGTGGAGTCGTTAGCTATTAAAACTAATTAATTGTAGGATAACCTAGCTTACTTATTTTTCATGCTAGCTGGCTTAGAAGATCGATAGTTCCCTAGTTTAAAAAGGTACAAATTTAGATGAAGTTGTTTCTTAAACAGTAGTATTAAGTTTATTAAACATTTTTTTTTCTAAATATAAATAATAAGTCATTTACCCGATTTCGAACTAAAAATTAATGAATATTAAATTTGTGGGTCAAGGAAAAATTTTTTTAAAGAGAATATAAAACACAGCTATTTGACAAGGTTGAATTTTTATGGAAGAGTTAACTTTGTAAGGGTAGAAATGATGTTAAATATCACTGCTTATATAGGAGATAAAAAGGTGTACCTTATTCTAATTTTTTACCTTCATTTAAAGATTATTTTTGGAATCTATAAATTCCTTACTGTAATTGTCTTATAAAAATTATAATTTAGGATGGCCAGGGCAAAATATTGCATAAAACCTGAAGAAAAAAAAATACTATAGTACTAATATCTAATCAATCTCTAGCACTCACGTTAACGACTATATTTATATAATTAAAAATACTTACAGAATTCCATTAAAAGCTTTTACTTATAATGAATAAATTTTAAAATGGAAATAAATTACATTTTCGCTTGTTAAGAAAGATTGCCATAAAGTTATACGTATACCATTTTAATCGTAAATTATTATATCGTAAAAAGCTATAAAGTTAAGAAGTTCAGCCTAGTAATATAAAATTAATATTGAAAACTTTTCTAATTACGAAGCATAAGAGACGTGCCAATGTATGTCATATTTCCCCAATAATTAAGCCCTTGTTAATGATTTACGAAAAGACAGTAAATTATAGGAGCAATCAGTTAATTGATTAGAAGATAATTCGGTTGATCAACCACAACACAACACCTGAGATATCAGACACCACTTTATCTAAACATGAGGTAATCAGTGTTACCACATCAGTGAACAATAGTGGATACTGTTAATCCACTCCTGTAATCAAATATATAGTCCATTGTAAATACATCGTTCAATAATTTGTTATACATTAGAATTGAACTAACAAGGTATTTAACTAAATAAGAATAACTCTCTATATACCTTGAGAGTTTATAAATCAAAATATTGGATCAAAGTAAGGTTCGCTTTTTTTGTATGTAAAATATACTGAAACATTTATGGGATGATTTCTATAAAACAAAATCAGCATTATGATAAAGATGTTTATGTTTTTTATATTTATAGGCTTAAAGCAATTTGTATACGAGAACGACCGAAACTATTTGTTATTTTTTATTTATAGTTCTGTGTGTAAAATCTTTACGTTTTTACCTTTAAATTGATTCATCACTATTTTATGATCACACCACTATATATCTTCCATAACTGTATAGTAAAAACTATATCTTCCAAAATGTTTTTAATTTTAGCATTGTTTCATATTGGAGGGATAAAATGAAGATAACCGCGAGTCCAGCTGACTCCCTAGCATGGGGGAGGAAACAGTTTGGAACGATTCTGCTTAATGTATCCACACCCTTATTAAAATATTCACTTCTTACACTAGTGTGTATGATATAAATGATTTATAAGATTAATAGCTCTATGATAAAGAATATAAAAAATAATTATTTGTGAAAGATGTGTCTTCAAGATACGTTTAAGTAAACATTTATTTCCTTATATAGTCCTGGAATTCGTTACTGTGTTTATTGTTCATTTATATTTGATTAAAACATTTCATTACGCACTAAACACTTCTGTCCATCTAATGTTTGCCTTAATGCTCCATGGATTTCTTTGCATGGATTGAATAATTATTATAATATATTTAATATGCGTGACACTCACTATTTACCACCTATTCCACAACGGATCTGGATTCATAGTTATTAAGCTCAATAGCAAGTACACTAGATTCTAAGTTCAGGATAATAAGACCACTTATTTATACAGTTCCTTTCAGGAATCGTATTGGCCCAAATAAATCATCGTACTCGCCACAATCAGTCTGTTTTGTGACAGTGCTGAGTGTAGCTTGTGCTTCGCTTTTACCGATAATGTCTGTTGAGTTAAGGTCAAAAGTCAGGCCTATTCATAGTCAGGCTCGCGAAATTGTGAGTAATGTTTATACATTTATGAAGGAAGAGGCAGACCATCAAACTGTTAAAATTCCGTTGTCAAAGGCTCGCCAAAGAACTGCTGCAACAACTGTTGAAGAACATCGAATACCGACTGCAACACTTTTGAGGGAGGCGCTAAGGGACAAAATATATTTCCAGGGTTGTTAGAAAAGTTTTAGGTGGGTATTAAAGGACCTGGAATTTACTTGGAGAAGGACGGCAAACAATAGGAAATTATTAATTGAAAAGCCAGAAATCCGAGAGAAGAGGATAACATACTTGAGAGCGTTGAAAAATTACAGGGAGCAAGGACGCCCCATAATTTATTTAGACGAATTTATATACTATCGTCTCACGTATATAACCAAACTTTGTCAAATGGCTCAAATGAAGGGTTACACGTGCCGATTTCCAAGGGCGAGAGACTAATAATTATCCATGCGGATGGAGAGAAAGGGTTCTTGCCCAATGCTTTTACATGTTGGAAAGCAAGCAACCATAGTGGAGACTACCACGACAATGTGAATGGGGACATTTTTATGAAGTGGATAAAGGAAAAAGTGTTACCGAATTTAGAACCGAATTCAGTACTGGTAGTCGATAACGCGCCCTACTATAACATACAAATTGATAAAGCTCCTACTTCAAAAAGTATGAAACAAGATATGAAGTTGTGGCTTTCAAAAAACGGAATACCATTCTGCGACGATATCCTTTTATCCTGAACTCTACAAACTTGTGCAGCTATATAAACCAAGGCATGTCCGGTACGCCTTGGACGAAACTGTTCAACTACAGGGTCATGACATCTTACGACTTCCGCCGTACCAGCCAGACCTCAATCCCATTGAGTTAATTTGGGCCGAAGTCAACATCATGTGGTTATTAGAAATACATCTTTCACTATGTATCAAGCTAAAGCTCTATGCGAAGACAAGATATCAAGTATGGGCGCAGAAGAGTGGTCAGTAAAGTGCAAGCACGTAGAGAAAATCGAAAGGGACTATGCGGCCACAGAACCCAGATTGACAATATTATAGAATCCCTTATTATATCAGTTGGTTCGGATACAGACAGCAGTGGACCAGTGACCCAGACGAAGAGGGAGGACAACTTGAGTGAAATTGAAGAACTCCAATGAAAAAACAATCATTGCAAAATAACATTTGTTATTAGAAAATTAAATTCTAGCATTTAAAATTAATTAAATATTATTGAAGTGATTGTAAATTAAATTTTTTTTTTTTTTTTTTTTTTTTTTTTTTTTTTTTTGAGGGAGGAGAGAGGCAGGAAAAATGCAATTACGCACACAGGTGGCCAGCCTGTAGTGTGGGACTCCCCTAAAAACGGGTTTACCCACTAAAAAACCTCCTCTACTCTTTAGGATTCTAACCTGGGGGATTGTTTATCACATTACTTCAGGCTAGGCCTAAATTTGGCTTAAGCCCGTGGGGCTCGCTCCTTATCCAGCCACTCGGTCAAGGGATCGGGGCCACTTCGCGGTCCAGATCGGGTCTCTTTTCCAGGAGGATGCCCCGGACGAACTGTGACAAACAATCCCAGTTCCCCTCATCCTCCATTATCTTTTCGCAGACCGTATCCACCGAAAAAAACCCGAGTTTTCTTGTGGGCCTCCAGGCGGGGCCTTTCCCCAACGCGGACAGCGGAAGAAGGTGTGTTCCGCGTCGTCGGGAACGCCCGGGCAGTAGATGCAATCCACGGTGAATCGGTCTTGCCCATCCGGTTTCAGGTACGACTTGAAATAGCCGTGACCTGTCAGGAACTGCGTGAGGTAGTAATCCACCTCGCCATGCCGCCTTTCGACCCATGGTTGAACCTGCTCGATGAGTCGCGCAGTCCATCGTCCTCGGGGTTTTCGTGCTCCCAGCTGTGTTGCCACTGCTGGAAGGTTTCGGGCACGCTCTTCGGATCTTGCTGCGTCCTTGCCGATCTCGCCTTGTCTCTGATAAATCGCCTTCCTCTCCCCTGCCAAGAGCTTGACAGGGATGACTCCGGCAACCACCAGGACGGCAGGCTCGAGATACTGTCCCGATAGGCGGAACACACCCGGAGCGCAGCTTGACGCTGAACCCGGGCGAAAGTCGCAACCTATAAACATTCCTTGGTAAGAGCGTTCTGCCCACACCTCTGCCCCATAAAGGAGGTACGGACTGGGACTGCGGACATCAATAACTGTCTTTTGCTGGGACCGAGGACCCCCAACATTGGCCATCAGCTTACTAAGATAAGAGACCACCTTAGCAGCCTTGTCCGCCGAACGGAAGATCTGGTCTCTCCAGCTAAACTTATTGTCCACCATGACTCCGATGGTTACTTGGCGGCACGCGTTGACTGGACCACGTTCCCTTCCCTACTCGCAGCGGGGACTTACGGTGTCAATTCCTTTTCTTTGTGAGAATCACGATCTCCGTCTTGCTCAGAGCAAGCGAAAGACCGGTGATCGGACACGGACATCCAGGCGTTGACCACTCGCATGACCTGGTTCAACTTTAGCTGCTGGGCCATCTCAAACGTTGCGTGCGGCGGATGAGAGCCGCAACGTCATCGGCGCCGGCGTACCCAACCAAGACGGTTTCCTCTGGCATCTCGGATCTCAGGAGGCTGTCATAAGCGATATTCCAGAGATCCGGGGCCGAGTATTGAACCCTGCGCGGCACCAGAGGTGACTTCCACCACCGTCCGCGCTCCGGTCTCGAGTGTCATATATCAGACGCCTAGAACGGAGGTAGTAGTCCTCGATGAGCCGCAACAGATACGTTGGAGATTCGGAAGGTGTCACGAAGTGCATCCAACATATCGACCCATCTCGCCGAGTTGAAGGCATTCTTTGACATCAAGCGTAACAAGAAGCACTACTCGGCGGGAGAAATGGTTGTGGCTCTCGGCTCTTTCAACTGCTTTATGTACTTCCGTAATCGCGTCGATTGTTGATCGTCCCTTTCTGAAACCGTACTGACGAGGGCATAGGTGCCCCCGACAGCTACCACGGCAGAAATCAGGCGGGAACGGATTAATTTTTCAAAAAGTTGTCCAGCATGCAGAGAGGTCTGTAGAGAGTACGACGGCAGCTCTGGATCACCTTTTCCCTTGCTATAAGCACCAGCCTGGCGGTTTTCCAGGGAGATGGAAACAACTCATCCTTCAACCAAGCAGGCATTGTACATTCTCAGCAACAACCCGGGATTTGATGGTGAAAAATCTTCTTCAGAGCCTCGCTGGGAATCCCGTCCGGGCCGGGAGCCTTGTTGCTTTTTCAGGGTGAGAACGGAGGTTTCCAACTCCTCAAATAGTAAAAAGCGGAACGCTCTCCACCCGTTCGAAGAGTCAAACTAGTGGTCGCTGTGGATGTACAGGAAACAGGGCAGTGGACGATCCCTCTCCATGGTGGCGCCCTCCATGATGGAGGGTGGAGAGCGGGCGCCGAGTTTCTGGGTCACAACTTTGTAACCCAAACCCCAAGGATCGGAATCGACGTCGTCCCGAAGTTTCCTCCAGCTATTCGCCTTGCTCCTGTTGATAGCTCGGCGGAGAGACTTTCTCGCAGTTTTGTAGACATCCGACTTACGAACTCTATCCGCAGGAATTCTCGCTCTAGTGGCGGCACGTTTTGCTCTAAGGCATGTTCTTCTGAGCTCCGCAATCTCTTCAGTCCACCAGTAGACGGGTTGCTTTGCCACGGCGGAGTAACTTTCGCGGCATAGACCCGTCACAGGCCGAGACAAAAAGTTCCATCGTGGATGATACTAAAGCCTCGGCCGCCAGCCTCACCAGGATTCGCCTGCGCTCCCCGAGATATAACCTCGGTGAACTTGACCACGTTCCAGTTTATTGGTGTTCCATCGGCGTGGCCCATCCCGGGATGCGGAAACTTAAATCATGCCCATCCGGGTTTAAATCATGCAGATCAAAAACAATGTACTGGTGGTCACTACCCGTGTAATCCTCTACCACCCTCCAGCCAGAGATCCTCGAAAGAAGAGACTCAGACGCGAAGGTTACGTCAGGAATCGTGCCTCTCTGCCCGGGGCGCCTGATAGTAGGCGTGTCCGCCCTGGTTGAGGACGACGAGCCGGCCCTGGCGATGAAGTCCAAGATGTATTTCCCCCGGGAGTTGGTAGAGGGCATACCCCACTCGACGGCCCTCGCGTTGAAATCACCGCCAACGACAACGTGCCCAGTGGTGCCGAGCACGCTCTCCTCCAAACGATCAATCTTGTCGGCGGAAGTCTTGAATGGCCTCATTTGGGGTGAGGTAGCAACTGAAGAAAGTTACATCCCTACACCTTATCCCAGACGAATCCTCGGCCACGTTCCGTGACTCCGCACCATCACTTCTTGTGAGTTCCGGGCCCAGAAAGCTGCAGTACCTAGACTGTCTGGGATCCAAATGCCAGGGTCCCTGTCCCGATACTGCTCGCTGACTAGGAGCGCGTCGACACCGAGTTCTCGGGCGAGCTGATTTAGAAGATTATCAGCCCCCCAGGATCTTTGAAGATTGGCCTTGTAGGATACGGATTATTGGCCTTCTGCCTTTTGCCTGTTCGAGTGCGGATCTAAAAACACCGCACTGACCAGAACCAGGTAAGTGACCAAGAGCATTCCCAGCAGAAACCTGTCTCCTTACAGAGGAAACAGGAGAGGCTCGAGGTGCAGTCTTTCTTCTTGTGGCCTTGGTCTCCGCACCGGAGGCAGTTGAAAACTTCGGTCGGGCCCTCTGCAGGTACGGGAAAGAGGTGACCGAACGCTAGGCACCGGTAGCATCTTTGCACGATGACCCTTTGTTTGAGCCTGCAACTCACCCATCCGACTCTCAGGTGCTGGGAGGCTAAGCAGCTTATTAGCGTGCTTTTTCGCCCAATTCAGCAATTGCCATACGCTGCTGGCTCCGATTTGGTTTTGTCAACCAGACCTTGAGACCTCCCGCTTCTCCCGGTAGTTCTGGAAGCGCCTTCTTTAACGCTTTGATCACCTTGTCCTCTGTAGATAGAGCGTCTAGGTCTCGGATCTCCACTGAACATCTCGGTTGAAGGGTTCGAATAGAGCCTTTGTCACCAAGAGCGGTTTTGAGGGAAGCAGCAAAACCGTCCTTGTCCCTCGATTTTCCCAGTTCGAGGAGAACATCCCCGTTCTGGGTTCGTGGGATGGACTTGATTGTAGTCTCCGTCTCTTCCGGTTTCGCCTGGGTTTTAATCTGTCCTAGGACATCGGCGAAAGATCGCCCCCCTAAGGGTTTGATCAAAATCGCCTCAGGCCTAGGCTTCTTGAGCCTGGGTCGTGAAGGCTTCCTGGAAGTTTTGCTAGGGGTCTCCTTAACCGGTTCAGAGACTTGGACTTTCTTCTTCCCTTTTGCAGGCGTCTTTTTTGAGGCAGTCTCGGCGCGCTTTAGCTGTCTCCTCTCCTTTTTTGACAGGCGTCTCTCCCAGTTCCCCAAAGGTGTTTGCGGAGCGGGCCCCTGCGAGTTGAGAGATGTCGATGGGATTGACGCTGGGATTAGAGCAGCTGCTGGTGCAGGAACCCCTACCGGAGCAGGAACTAAATCAGCAGCCGGAACGTCCTCAGTCTGTGTGGAAGCAGAGAAGAAGACTGGATTCGGCGCTGGATCCAATTCCCTAAGCTCAGGGCTTCCCGGCGAAGAAACCTCTCTGCCGCTTTACTCGCTTTCTGGCTTGGGTCTGAGACTCAGCCAGATATGCTTGAGCTTGAGGTGAATCAGATATGACAACGGTTCATGATGTCGCGCTCCTGCTTCACCGCCTTCAGCCTGATCTTCCGGCATTCCTCGATTTCACCAAGGAAATCATCGAGTTTCGGAATTCCACTCCTTAATCGCCTTGTTCACGTTCCTCTGAGTAAGGAGGAGCCTTGGCTATCTCCTTCAAAAGAGCTTTTCATTTTTTTCAGTGACAGGTCCTCCTCTTTCGCTGGCATCGTCATGCTTCTGCTGAAGCATTTGCAGACCGAATGCCGCACGAAGAGAGCTGTTGCTGGGAGGAATTCCTTGAGGTGTTTTCCGGGTTGGTCACCTCCATCGCCAGATCGACCTCTTCTTTCCTCTTTCCGGATCCGGACGACGATCCGGTGTCACTAACAGCCTTGAACGGCACCGGCCGGAGGGGAGGTTTTAAGTCTCCTCGTCGGCGTTCCCAGTCGTCAAGGTCGGAGACCTTTTCATAATTGAAACTGCGCTTGAAAGCGGCTTGCTCCTTCTCCTTTCCATTACTCCTGTATGTAGTTTGACAGTCCATGCTTTTTTTGTTCACCAGCGCATCGTCGCGGCAGAGCGGAGCATGGCGGCCCCGGTTCATTGGGCCGATGACGCGGTGTTTTGTATGTTAACCCTTGGAGGGTCCGTTCATCTCCTCCCCGTAGGGAGAGTGGGACGCCCCGTACCCGCAGTTCCCCGGGGCCCCGAACCTCCGTTTGCCCCAGCACCGAATAAGCAACACAAGGGTTGCGCGTACGTGCTGGGGGTCGCCACGTGGCAATGCACGAGTCCGAATCCCTGCATCCATTGCCGCATCTGTTCCTGACCAAGGACCGAAGGTTAGTAGCTGGCTTCTGACAACACACCACTGGAGAGGGTGCCATCGCAGGCCAGGGCTGGTCGTGATTCGCTGTGCGAGGGCACACATCAGTCCCTGCAGCAAGGTCAGGGACACTCCCAGGGACCTCCCCCAGGCATGCGCCGGTCGAAAGAAGGTGGAATGACACCCGTAAATGGCGGCGAGTCGAAAAAGAAGAGAGGAAGGCGAGCAAAGTTAGCTCAGAAAAGGAATAAAAGGACAGTGAGCTAAGACCTAAAAAGATGGGGAAGGGAAAGGCCCCCTTAGCTCTGGAGAAGAACTGTGAGAAGGTTCTCACAGCTTTGGTTCAGGTACCCCGGGGTCGCCAAAAACACCCGTGACAGTGGAAAAGCCCACTGCACCCTGAGGGATGTAAATTAAATAATAAGAAGAATACCCAAATAATTAACAATAAATAGGACTTATCCTTGTTGTTTTCAGTTCGTTATATTGTTGTTTTAACGTTTTTTTTGAAAATAACGTATGTTAAGTGAGAATAATAATCGGCCAAATCGGAACATCGTCGAGTTTAAAAAATGTCGTTGAAGATGGAATCTTGCGCCTTCATTCTCAGCGCGCTCAGCACACGATAAAACTCGCCAACTCCAGCCCACACAGATAGCGTTAGTTTTTTTGAAAGGGGTAAGACTATTTAGGCAGCCCTGCTACGAGCACACAGCTAAATGTCGCTACCTCAACTGTACGTGTGATAAATGTAAAGTTTCGGTGTGAATGACCAGTTTCAATCCGTTTATAGTGATATTTCTTTCTCTCTCATGTGAATTTTACTATGGTATGTTTATAATACCAAGTATGTCCATACAGCTGTACATCTATAACATAACTCCAGAAAACATGTTTTGGTATGTAACCAATGTTAGGTTAATTGAAATAAACAAATTTTTAAAGGATATAAATGAAAAATAAACTCATATAGTTAAGGAAAACAAACGGATGTTGCCGGGTATATCTTTCCATAGGTTATGTTTGATACAATTACAAACCAGTAACACTACGTTTCGAGGTCTTACCAATCTGAATCTCTTTCCTCCCAGGTAACATTTACTAAACTATATGCATGACTAAAATCACATGGATACGTAGGGAAACAGTAAATAACACTAAACGTACCCATGTTGTATTGTGGCCACGGTATCTAAGAACAACATTAGTCTTCATGTTCTATTTGTGCTATCCACAATAACTCTAAAAACTGATGCACTTAAAAATAAACTTAAATACTATTGTATTAGAAACTTAAACTACAGGGACTACAGGTTCACAATACGTTTGCTACTCACCGGCGGCGCCGAACCAAATATTGAATCTCATTCGCAACAGACTTAGATATTAAAACGAAGTTGGGTTGATTGTTTAATAAGTATTTCAAAAATAGTGAAACTTGTAAACCATAACAAAACTGTGTGGTAGTATGATTCCATGAAATAGATAAACAAGGTTGTAGTTTATAACACAAAGCGGAAAAATTTTAAAAAGGACGTTTATGAAAACCATTTGGACACTTAGTCAGAGGATCTTAACTCTGGTTAGATGGAAACAATAGTGTTGTGCTGCATAGAGCCTGTAGGCTGACATAACGTATGTATCATTGTGAGCGCTGTAATCGTTGGGAACCCCACAATCCCCCCCCCCCCCCCCCCCGCGACCCCTCCCCCCCCCCACCCCCCCCCCCCCCCAACATTTGGAACGCATCTGGTGTATTGTGGTAGCCATTTCTGTCTGCTGAATTGACAATGTGTGTATTATATTATATATATATTGTTGGAGAGTATATATATATGATATATATATATATATATAATATATATATATAGTAGTTGTTATATATATTTATAGAGTGAGTTTTATGTCCTGGCACAACTGGATATAATTTAAACATACGGGCCCGAGATATGCGATAGGTAGAATTACCTTGACCGTACCTATTATAACATATTTTTTTAATTTTTCAAGTTCTCAAGGGGGGGTAAAAGTCGGGCAAATAAATATTTTCAAAATACACAAACCCCTAATCATGTCTCAAGTGAGTTTAGCGCACACGTCTAGCACACTGTCAAACTAGTCCGCAGAGGTTGAACAGTTTGTAAACACCTGCTACATATTAAAACAGGTAACTGTTTTTGTAGAATTTGCAAGTTAGTGTTGACTCATGTTACGATAATACAGGGACAAGGGACAGTTACCTGTTTTTATTATTGTAAATTTGTCATAAAATCTGTGTATTAAAATAAACGTAGAGGACCTCTAGTTTGGGATTATTATTATTGGTGAGATTTAGTTGTTGTATTCCCATTAAAATGAGGGGGGGTCCACATGGTAGCACAATTCACCCGGCAGAAGTGTAGTGAGATCCGGAGTTCAGACTCCCGGCGCGAGCAAGTACTTTTTTGGTGATTCTAATGTTTATTGAAAATTTAAATAAGGCTATTGCCCACATTTTATACATATTGTAAATGTTAAATTAAAAAGTCGGTTTGACAGGTATTTTGGTTCTTTTGAATCATATGTTTTGTTTGCTTATTTAAATCCCATTATGTGACATGATTACTGGCCCAAATTACAAAAAATAAATTGAATCGGAAAATAAATAGTAAGCAGCTTCTGTGGTGGTAATTGAATGGTTATGCACATTCACCCGGCATGAGTGAGAGATCCGGCATTCGGACTCCACCAAGCACGGGAGGAGCAAGTACTTTTTGTGATTCAATTGTTTATTGATAATTAAATAAGGGCTATTGGCCATACTTATACAATTTAATGTAAATGTAAAAGTCCCGTGTTTGACAGGTATTTGGTCTTTCCGATCAGTATGTTTGTTTGTGCTTATTTAAACCCATATGGTGGACAGATACGGCCAAACAATACAAAATGTGAAGTTGAAATCGGAAAAAAAGTAAGCGCTCTGTTGTTGGTGTAATGGAGTAGGCAACATTCACCCGGCAAGGGAGCCAATGAGTGATGAGAATCCGGGTTCGGGACCTCCCCGGCGGAGTAGAATGTAAGTAGTACTTTTTGTGATTCAATGTGTTTATTGAAATTAAAATTAAGGCTAGTTGGTCGCGCACTTTATACAATTTAAATGTATCATATATATATATACTATACCATAGTTTATATAATATATATATGTATAATTATATAGTATATTAATATATATATATGGATAATAGATTTTCAAATCAGCTACGTTTTGATAACCATTTAGCTTGATATAGATTTTATATTAAAGCTTTCAGTTATTTGAAAATGTTAATAAAAAATATAACATTTTATTACAAAGTAAAAACCATAAAAAACAATAAGTTGGGTGACATTTTGTTTAATTTTACCACTATGGAAAGTCAGGGAAATTTCAAACGGGACACCGGGGACTTCCGTGTAAAGGGTCGATGGGCTAACTTTGTTTTGTGGCTTGGCAATTGATTTCAAAGTAAGGAAACCTAATGAAGTATTAATAATAGGAACGTTAGACTATAAGTGCATATATTGGTTCTACTCCATTACGGTTATTTGTTATATTTTTCTATCAATAAAGTAGCTATTATAAATCTGTGGCAAATTACTACAAAGACCAGTTGTGTATATGTGTATATGCGTATCTATAAAGCAAAGCGAATTGTGTAACTCACGAAATGTTGTATGTCTGAGGGAAACCACGGACTATGTAAACTGACCATCTGACGTTAGTATATTATATAAGATAATGGCATTGAACATGGAGTTGTAAATACCCAAACTAAGGTGTGGGAGTGGTCCTGTCTAACTAAAGATGATTAAGGGAGGGACGTTCAGACTCTTCTATCGATTATTTGTGTGATGATGGAATACCACAAACACTGATTTATTCATCAATGGACGTAAAATATAATGGAAAGCTATAATTCCATTATTTTAAAAAGTTGTTATTCTTTCTTTGTAAACCTATTAAAAGTAAGGAAGGTTATTAAAACTATTATGTTTTGTATCCCGATATTGAAAATTTCAAATTGTAATAGGTTGTATGAAAAGTTAAGAATTTAATTTTGAAGTGTTACATTTACATTATAATACAGGTTGAATTTGGTAATCATGATATAGCTTTGATATTACAATTATTTTATAAAGCTATTGTTGTGATTTCATGTGAATAGGCAACCCGTAGTGGCCCTAATCTTCTGATAAATATCCTAAAAACGATAAGTAGTCAGAATTTTGACTTCTAAAAAATTCCCTTTAAGCAGTGGCGCTCGGAAATTATATTCACTCGAACCAGCAGTGGTCATACACTGTTGCAACACCCTTCATAAAATTGCTTGCAATAGCAGCTGTTGAAATAGCAGTGCAGATATAAACAGACGCGTTTGTTAATAGTGCTTTACCAATTTCAATAACCGTTATGACCCGTTATAATATTAGGTTATCTTTAGACAAAAACAGGCCGTGGTTTTCAGAGCTTGTGCTATGTTTTACTTTATATATTTTCTTGGATCGGGGACAAGAGCGCCAAAAACAGGGAATACCGGAAAAAAGATTCACTCTCAGATTACATGGAAAATCACCATAATATATACACTTTTTTAACCAAATTTTATTAATCGTGAGATTACCTACGACAGACGGTGGGTAACTTGCGATTATGTCAAATAAACTTAAGTTAACAAACGCATATATGATATTCTTATAACATGTGCTTTTTTATATTCTTAGAGTAAAATATACAATAGAGTTCAAAATTGGTATTGCTCAAGTTCGGGTCGTGGACCATATTTGTTATCGTTATGGTTTTTTTTAATTAAAAATTTTATTTGAGTGTACATCGATTCTACGGTAGGGACCTGGTGTGTAAAAAATTTTTATAATGATTAATAGCTGGTACTTTAGGAGTAAATGATTAAGGGGTTTGAAACAAGGAATGTACTGAAGTGTTGTATTGTACTCGTGATTGGTAAATAGACTTTTAAAGACGTATAAAACATGTGAAATCATTATTTACTTAATTTGTTATTAAAAACTTGTGAGTTTTAAAACTACGTTCGAATAAAATAATAGTGAACAGTATATCATATCCATATGTCTGCTTCACAATAAGTACTGTGCATCCTGTATATGTAAATCATATAACTTAATATAGTTATTATTTAATTGTTATCTTTGGCCATCACTTATCTTATTGAGCATTAGTGTAGAAACTTGCCTAATATTATGTGACTATTATGCAGTAGATGGGATTGAAAAAAAGGTAGTTTTTCGTGGTCTAAAGTAAAATCTTATTGTGTCAAATAGCTGCTGACGTGTTACATTTAAGAAACGGTTTGTTAAGATTGCAGAGTTTACTGGAGAAATTATAATAGGTTACGGAATAAAAATTATACAAACTATGTGCACAAACAACTATTTGTACTACGCTTTAGTTAAAATAGGATTTTGTGGCCGTAATATAGGTCCTGTACAAACTTTGCACTCTAGTGTCAAGTAAATCTTTTTTTATGCCTTTACTTAAATTAAGTTTTGGGATTTTTATACGAAAACCATCACGTAAACATTTGTAGATAACGTCATCATTAATTCATACACAGGTTTCTCAAAAAAAAAAAAAAAAAAAAAAAAAAAAAAAAAAAAAAAAACAAAAAAAAAAAAAAAAAAAAAAAAAAACACAAAAAAAAAAAAAAAAAAAAAAAAAAAAAAAAAAAAAAAAAAAAAAAAAAAAAAAAACAAAAAGTATATAGTGCTGAAATGGTACCAATGCATGTAACAATATGAGGATTAATCGGAGTTAAATACTAGTGAAAAGTCTATTTTCAAAAGGTTGTCATTCAGGGCCATCGACTCGACAAACAATGTTGTTGTCAGAGCTAGCTTTTCTCGCCTCTCGGTGGAGGAATGTCAACTTCTCATAAATGGACCTGGACAATATTTTGTATATGATAGAAATATTGCAGTCGCTACATTCAATCTAAATTCGAAAACGTGTAGATAACTTTTAGTTCGATGGGTGTTTTTTATTCATTTCAATACAGTAAAGGTTAACTAATTTTTTGGGAGTTAGAACCTATTAATATCTAGCAGGATTAAGGACTGTCACAATCATGTCTTCGTAATGTCCGTTTATTTGTACATTTAAATATATTGGGGGTATAAAATTTTATCGAAAAGTAATTTATAATAGCATATTTAAGTTATATTCTTAATAAGATGTTTTTTAAGTATATTCAATTATATTCAATTTTAATACTGCCTCACGGGATATTTCTTTAAGGAGTTCCGTAACCAATTTCAACCTTTATTCTAAGAACTTAAACAGATAAGTGCAAAGTTTAGAATTTCTTCGTTGAATTAAGAAAATATTTAGGTATGCATCACGTATTTAGGCTGTTACTATAAAAAGATATATAGCCCAGTATATACAAAAACTACGTGATTAAAGGGACGGACTCGTTTACGCCCTTCTTTTTAATCTGAACCAACCTTATAATTGGTAGAGTGATGTATAAAAATGAAATTGGTTCAAATAAATGGATACATCATCGTGTGGAAATATATCCTTTGTTAATTAACGTTACTCAAAACTATTAAAGTTCAGATGTTGCATTTTACTGTTTAAATGTTTTTAAGTTTTTAATATATTTTTAAGGGTTTGCTATGGTTTTTATTATCGTAGCTTATCACTTGTTGGCTGAGTTTTAGTGATACCTATCACTCTTGGGACTGAAATAATATGACTTCTGTCTTTTCATTTCTGTCTGTGCGTTCCGACACACGATATCTCTGAAAAATATACTTGACACATGGCTTGAAACCATTTTTTCCTCATTACTTCATTAATATGTGTGTGTTAATGAGTTAGGTAATAGTTAGGAAAATTTAGATAATAAGTTTTATCGTTTATAAAGTGAACAGTTGAATTGGCAACGGAATCAAATATAATCTTGCAGCAATTAAATATCTTTTGTTATAACAATACTGAGTATATGAATTATATTTTTATATTTACAACTAAGTTTATGTATATTGTTTGTGCTAATTCCACCAATTTGGAGTGGATAGCAAGACCTTCGTCATTCACTATCATAAGAGTTAATTTATTAGTTTTATATTTGTCTTAAAAACTATTAAAAGAACCGATATCCTAAAATTTTGATAAACTTAACTGTAAATTTTAATCCTGCTAAACTATCTACTCACTACAGTTATACTTGTATGGTTTCGCAGTGTTGTACTGACAATTTAGTAATTGAAAACACAGATCAACCGTTAAAAAAATGTTTTGTCTTTCCTAAAAACTCCACATTACAATGTTTTAACTACAAGAGTGTAAAGACATTGTCTTACAATTAAATCCGCATATAAATGCATACTACAATTACTAAAAATATAAATTCTTTACACTAAAAGCACCCAACATCACGTTGCCGAGGATTAGTGTAATAACGCAGTTGAAAATATAAATGTTCCTCTCTTTTATTATGTGGACATGTACTCCAGCTGACAGGACTTAAGGGACCATTTTTAATCGCTGTATGTTTAGTAGAGATTTTACCTTCGTCAAGAGTTGCTATTCTCAGCTGTTTATCTAATAGTTTTTCGTTTACGTAAGTGTTTTTTGTATTTAAACACTCGTACGTTGAAAAATTTCAGTTTG